>NW_026057588.1:481595-600416 GCF_023721935.1 Panthera uncia | reverse complement strand
AAACTAAGGCAGGGCTGTCATTTGAATTCAAAGCTGTTCCTTTCATCTCAACCCAGTGAGTAGTTCCTAGGATTATTGTCTTCCATTCTCTATCTGGCATGTTACTGACAACTGTTTTTGCATAAATCTCTGGCTGAGGCCATATGTTGTTTTTTCATCTTCTATCGTGGCATTTTTTCTAAGTCTCTGCTTTCTTCTGTATGTTCAGAAAGTCAGTTCTGTCTCCTCACTGCAGGCCAGTGTTCTGCAGATGCTCTCCTTGTCTGCTGTAGACAGTGTTTCATGCCTGGACTGAATGTGGTGAGTGTTCACTGGGTGTGCTGAAGTCTGTTTGCAAAATCATACTTCACACCGACTCCACTAGAACGATGGCCCTGCAGGACTGTCAGGTCCAGAGACATGGTGTGGCCAGGGGCTTGTGCAGGTCTCTGGAGAGGGGCTGACCTTGCTGGGCTTGAGTGAAGCTTGACTAAGAAGGATACTCCCACCACAACATGGGGGTGGTGGTGGGGGAGTGGGGCTGTGTGTAACCAACTTAGACAACCAGGGACCATGCTGAGATGCTCTGCTCAGGGGCCCTGTGTTTATCCTGAGGGGTGGGGGAAAGAAATGGTGCCACCCAACTCCTTTCTTTTCAGACAGGCATATCTGTGAATGTTGCCTCTAGGTAAGTCTCCTAAAATAGTGAATAATCTCACCCTGTGTACCCCGCAGTGATCTTCAGATCTCTGTTTCCAACCTGTCTGCCCCACCCACCAGTTGTATGCCTGCCTTCTCTCCAGGAGCAGTGCAATACCCTTCTGTCTACAGCTGGCCTTTGAAACTCTAGGCATTAAGCCATGCTGGTTGAAAAAACTCACAAAGTTCAACCCCTCTTGTTTTCCAAGCCACTGTCTTTGGGGAAACATTCTCCTTGGGCATTCCTGTGTGGTCCTCTTTCTCTGCCCTTCTCCACATCCACACCTTGTTGCCTTCTTAGTGATTAACTTTGTATTCTTCCCTACAATGAATATTTTGATATAATGTCTGAATAGAGTGACTGACATAGTGCTTTCTACTCTGAATTCTGTGACAGTTACTGATATTTGATGTTAAATTAAATACTTTTCTAAGTATTTATGGCTTTCCAGTTACTTTTATGCATCTCTGGTGTTTGTTAAAGTGTACTTTTAATACAAAGGCATTTTCTCATTCAATATGTTTGCACGGTTTAAATCTAGTGTGCATGCCGGGATATTAAGGATCATGTTCCAATGAAAGGCACTGAAATTTTCTCTACGTATTTTGGTTTCTATCCTCTAAGACAGCTATGATGTTGAGCAAGTTACGAATTCCAGCTATAGGCTGGACACATTCATGACCTTTATAATGTTGGTCCTCAGTGTAAACTATCTGATGCTGAGTAAGGGTTCAACAGTCCTAGAAGTTGTACCACACTTTGACATTTTTAAGTTTTTTCTCCAGTTTGAATTCTGTGTTGTAGAATGAATCTTGACCTTTGATTAACAGGCTCACCAATTCTTTATATTTGCAAAATACTTCCCCAGTATACATTCTATGATCAGTAGTAGGGGTTTACCATTGATTAAAGGCCTTGCCACACTCTTTTGTATTCAATTGTTATTCTCTAGTATAAATTCTCCAGTGTGAAGTAAGGGGTGAGTAGTCCACAAAGATTTTCTCACATTCCTTAAATTTGTAAGGTTTGTTCAAGTATGAATTCTGTGATAATGAGTAAATGTCAAACAGTGATCAAACACTTTACAAATTGCATTGGTAAGCTTTTTGTCAAGGATGAATTCTGTGATGTTGAATAAGGTGTGAAAGTTGGTTAAAGACCTGGCCACATTCTCTACATTGGTAAAGATTATCTCCAGTATGAATATGGCGGTGATGAATAAGAGTTGAGTGATGGACAAAGAGACACATTTGTGGGTGACAAAATGTTCCCCTTGAGTAGGGAAATGTTTCTTTTCTTTTTTTTAACGTTTCTATTTTTGAGAGAGAGAGAGAGTACAAGCAAGGGAGGGCACAGAGAGAGGGTGACACAGAATCTGAAGCAGGCTCCAGGCTTTGAGCTAACAGACACAGAGCCCACAATGTGGGTCTTTAACCAGTAAACTGTGAGATCATCACCTGAGCCAAAGTCAGGCACTCAACTGACTGAACAGTCCAGGCACCCCGGAAATTTGTATTTTCAAAGGTAATTTACACACAGTTTTGCAAAGTAAATGTACTTTTTACATTCCTCTCAGCAACATAGGCAAATTCTAATTCCTTAACATTTTCATGAATATCTGGTGTTATCTTTTTTTACTTTAGTCATTCCAGAAAATTTTGACAGCTTCTCATTGTAAAATATGAAATGGTATTACTACAGTTATCCTGGTGACTCAAAATGAAACTACTTAAATGTGTAAAGTTGAACAAAAATCAAAATATCTGCAGTGAAACATCAGTAGGCTTGATATTGAAATAAGCAAAATAAGCAAAAGCAGGTCCACAATGAGACAGGTTTGAATTAAATTTGCAAACTATGGTAATAAACAAAAAATCTTAAATGCGGCAAAAGAAAAGCAGTCCTCACTTGCAAAGGAAGGCCCATAAACCTGTTGAGATTTCTCAACAGAAACTTGGGAAGCAAGAAGGGAGTGGCATGATATATTCCATGTACTGAAGGGGAAAAATCTGCAGCCAAGAACTCTATCCAGCAAGTCTATTCTTCAGAATAGGAGAGATAAAGAGGTTCCCAGAGAAGCAAAAACTAAAGGAAACTCACCACTTAAACAGCCCCATGAGAAACATTCAATGGGAATCTTTGAGTGTGAAGAACATACCAAAAGTGACAGGCTTGAGAGGATCAGAAAAAATCTCCAGAAACAGACAAAACAAGTAATATAATGGCAGTAAATGCCAATGTATCAGTAACTCCTTTGAATGAAAAGGTATTCTAAACTCCTGTCAAAACACATAGGCTGTCTGGATGGATTAAAAACCCAGACCAGTCTACATGTTGCCTACAAGAGACTCAATTTAGACCTGAAGATATCAGCAGACTGAAAGTGAGTGGGTGGAGAGACATGTTTCATGCAAATGGAGGTCAAAAGAAAGAGTACCAACACTTTTACGTTGGACAAACTAGACATTTTTGTTCCTGTATTGTGCTATTCATCCTTTGCTATCAGAGTAATTCTGGCCACATAGAATGATTTTCAATGCTTTCCTTCTATTCCACTGTTTGCAAGATTGTGATGAACACTGTCATTTATCATTTTTTAAAAAGGTTTCTTAGCATTGGGGCGTCTGGATGGCTCATTCGGTTGAACGACCGACTTCAGCTCAGGTATTGATCTCACAGCTTGTGAATTTGAGCCCCGTCCCTTCCCAGAGCTCAGAGCCTGGAGTCTGCTTCAGATTCTGTGTCTCCCTCTCTCTCTATCCCTAACCCACTCACATTCTTTCTCTGTCTCTCTCAAAAATAAACGTTAACAAAATAAAAACAAATTTAAAAAAATTAAAAAATAAAAGGTTTCTTAGCATTGACCAATGAAGGCATGTGGTCTTGGGCTTTTATGTGTGGGAGGTTTTTTATTCCAAATTCAACTTTCATTCTTGTGGTCTAAGAAGATTTCCTATTTCTTGGGTTCAAGATTCTTATTTCAATTAGGTAACTTATGCATTTTTAGGAATTACCTTTTCCCCTACGTTATGGGATTTGTTAGCTTATAATTGTTCATAATAATCTGTTATCACACTATATACTATTTGGGGTATTGTTTTATCATTTTCTCTTCCAACCATTTTCTCTTCCAAAAACCAACTCATTTGGATTTTGAGTCTTCTCTCCTGTTTTTATTCATGTAGTTAATTCAGTGTCTATTATGCTTATTAAAAAAAAAAAAACAGGGCACCATTTACAATGTTATTTTATTATTTGGTCTGTATTTTATTTATTTCTGATTATTCCTTGTAATTTACTACCTCTACTAAGTTTCACCTGTATTCCTTTTTTCCCCCCAGTTCCTTGTGGCTTAATGTCAAGAACATAATGTTAGGGCACCCAGGTGGCTCAGTCAGTTTACTGTCCAATTGTTGATTTCAGCTCAGGTTATGATCTCATCCTTCATGAGTTCGAGCCCTGACTCAGGCTCTGTGCTGTCAGTACAGAGCCTTCCTGGGATTCTCTGTCTCCCTCTCTCCCTCTGCCCCTCCACTGCTCTTTCTCTCCACCTCTAACTCTCTCAAAAAGAAACACTGACAAAAGAAAAAATGGTGGAACAAACAACTTGATTCAAGCATTGGTAGTATAAAAATTCAAAAATAGAGTGTCTACTAGATCTGATTAGCAGAAGTAAGCAATACAAGTGATGACCAAAACACACCAGTAACAACAAAAATAAAAAACAAAGGATTCTTGGGGTGCCTAGGTGGCTCAGTCGGTTAAGTGTCTGACTTTGACTCAGGTCATGATCTCATGGTTAGGGAGTTCGAGTCCTGGGTTGGGCTCTGTGCTGACAGCTTGGAGTCTACAGCCTGCTCTGTTTCTGTGTCTTCCTCTCTTTCTCTGCCCCTCCCCCACTCACACTCTGTTTCTTTCTCTCCCTCAAAAATAAATAAAAACATTAAAAAAATTAAAAATAAAAGTCATGACATCCTTTAAAAAATTAAAAAAAGAGAAGTAGAGAATATGAATTAATGTGGTAGAAATGAAGAAATCTTCATAGATATAAAATACTAGCTAAGTCTTACCTAAAATGGCATGGGATTGTACATTCACATTTCTTTAAGAATTACCGGAGGCCTGAAAGTGTGTTAGTATGGAGAATTAAAGAACTAACAACTTAAAATACAGGGTCATAAGTAGGTCATGAGGTCATAAGCCTCATGGTAACCACGTATCAAATTCATGTTCTAGATATGTGAAAGAGGAAAGGATCAAAGTATACCACTATAGAAAGACCTAAATGTGAGATAGGAAACTCAAAATCCTACAGGAGAAAATAGGCAGCAACTTCTCTGACTTAGGCTACAGTCACTTCTTAGTGAAGATTTCTCCAGAGGCAAGGGAGAAAAACAAAACAAGTAAAAACAAAAATGAATTATTGGGACCTCATCAAGATAAAAAGCTTCTGCACAGTAAAGGAAACAATCAACAAACCAAAACGCAACCGAGGGAATAGGAGAAGATATTTGCAAATGACATGTGGGATAAGGGTTAGTATCCAAAATCTGTGAAGAATTTACCAAACTGAACACCAAACAAATTACCCAGTGAAGAAATGGGCAGAAGACATGAATAGACATTTTTCCAAGGAAGACATCCAGATGGGTAACAGACACGTGAAAAAAGGCTCAACATCCCTCATCATCAGGGAAATACAAATCAAATTCATAATGAGATGCCACCTTGCACTTGTCAGAATGGCTAAAATTAACAACAGCATACAGAAAAAGGAGGACACTTTTCCATTATTGGTGGGAATGCAAATTGGTGCAGCCATTCTGGAAAACACTGTGGAGGTTACTCAAAAAATGAAAAATGGAATTACCTGCAGCCCAGCAATAGCATTACTAGGAATGTATCCAAAAGATACAGGAGTGCTGACTCATAGGGGCACATGTACCCCAATGTTTCTAGCAGTGCTATTAACAATAGCCAACTTATGGAAAAAGCCCAAATGTCCATCAACTGATGAACCAAGAAGCCATGGTACACACACACACACACACACACACACACACACTGCAATACTAATCAGTGATCAAAAAGAATGAAATCTTGCTATATGCAACAATATGGATGGAGATAGAAAGGATTATGCTAAGTGAAAAAAGTCAGAGTAAGGGAGATCATATGATTTCCCCCATTTGGAATTTGAGAAACCCAACAGATCAAAACAGGGGAAGGGAAGGTAAAAGGAAATAAAAACAGAAGGGAGGAAAACTACAAGAGACTCTTTAACACATAGAACAGAGTGAGGGTTTCTGAAAGGGAGGTAGGTGGGGGGATGGGTTAAATGAATGATGGGCATCAGGGAGGGCACTTTTTGGGATGAGCACGGGGTGTTATATGTAAGAGATGCATCACTGGATTCTATTCCTGAAATCAATACTACACTGTATGTTAACTAACTTGAATTAAAAAAAATAATCAAATAAATATAAAGGGATTAGATTCTCCAATCAAAAGATACATATTGGCTGAATGGAAAGAAATACAAGATACAACTCTACAGTACCTTCAAGAGACTCGCTTCAGCTTTGGGAACACAGTCAGACTCAAAGTGCAGGTAAGGAAAAAGACATTCCATGCAAATGGAAATAAAAGAAAACACAGTAGCTATGCTTACTTTAGACAAATAGACTTTAAGCTAAGGGCAGTATTAAGATGCAGCAAAAATGCTTATAAACTAATGGGTCACTTTCTGCAGTGTTTTTAGCTATGTGGTGTTGGGAAGAATGACAGTAAGGCTTTCCCAAAATTTGTGTTTGGAAGGATATGAATAGGGTGTTTCTGTAACTCATGTAGTACTTACCACTTCTCAACCCAACACCTTTTTCCCCCCATAAATGTTGATGGTGTTTCACCACATACCTCAATTATAGCTTGAGTCAAGTTGATGAACATCTGTATCTTAAGAGTTCCCTAAATGGTTGGTTGATATTCAAAAACCTATTACTGTGATTTGAGGATTGGGGAAAAAAAGAACACTAAATGACAATTTGAGAAGGACCTATTATTTCCAGACTTTTAGGTGTGTGGGAAAATATTGTTGCAAAGAAAGCTTCGTCCTTTACTGTAACCAGTAGCCAATAATTTATCAAAACCAACTTGTACAGGCTAATAAACATTCTACCATAATGTGTTTTCTAACCTCTTGCTACTGTACATTGTATATTTTATCACTCATATGTTGTTAAATTACCTTGTTATCTGGCATTTTAATCTCCAAATAAGTTAGTTGTCCTTCCAGGCAGGTTATCATTAAACTCCTCTGTGCACCTTGTGGTATAAATTTTTGAGCAGCTTTTCATTGGGCAGACATTCCAAAAAACGAGCAAATACCAAAGGTTTTATCCAATCAAGCTGTCCTTCCTTTGCTTCCACATCGTCTCTGTAAAAACCTTACCACTATCTGCTACTAATGGAACGTGCCTAGCCATTTGAATAGATCAATTAACCGGTCAGATTAAGTCTTGAAAATATGAACATATATCAGTTCATCTTTTAACACCACACAGTACCACCTTTCATTTTGAGCACCTTTCTCCCTGGCCTGGACAACTTGCCCACTCGCCACTTGAGCATAAGACTCAATAGGACATCTTTCCCTGCCCCTTTCCGCCCACTTTTGCACATGCACATTAGACACCAATGTGACTCTGCTCTCACTTGCGCAGACTCCACTCTCGGCAATGGCTCCCCACAGCACCTGCGCAGATAGAGTTTCCCACCAAGTGCTGCACATGCGCACAGAGGATTTCCGGAACACACCGCCCCGCTCAGGAGCTAAACCTGCAGCCATGTGCTCCTCCCTTTGCCAGCCCAGAGTTACAGAACGCTAGCCTTGAACCTTAGCTCAACTGTCCATACACCGGAGTTCACAGTGGAGGCCAGCTGGGGCTAGAGTCTACAGACAGAACAGTCATCCCTCCGACCAGTGTTACCACACCCAGAGTTTTCGATCCTTTTCCCATGTCTGCCTTCAGTATCATCAAAACTTCACACAAGCATGCAAAGAGAATCCCCATGAACCCGTCAAGCTGGGCACCTCCCACAATGAAGGGAGCCCGAGCAGATGGGGAGCAGGGACTGGCCATCCAGGAGCATCCTGTGTAATAGAAACGCTTAGGTGTCCATCAGTGCTACCACTGCAGGGGACCTTCTGACATCCTCAGATTCCTGTTTCATACCTTGGGGCTAACATTCTGGGCAAAGAGCTCAGCTGTCCCAGGATTTGCATCTGGAATAGTCGTTGTCTACATGGTGCTTGGGGAGCCTGATAGACAATTGTCCCTTCAGGTTCTCTCGAAAAGGACCTGTTCCACCACAAAATTGATCTCTCTGGCCCCGGTGCCAGTCCCTGATCCTCCCTTCTAGGACAGCTCAGAGAACAGAGTTCCTAGCAGCTCCACCTCCTGGATAGCCCATTGATATCCACACTTTTCTGAGGCTCAGACTCAGATAAGGGAGAGAGCAAAGGACCTAGAATTTGGGGAGTCCGTTTCACCTTTCTGGTACCAACCGTGCTTCCAAGAGGACACATAGCATCCCACCTTCCATTCCTGGAATGTCCATTGATTTTCAACACATGAAAATGGATCAAATATGCAAATGCAAATGATAGATGCATCAGATTTCCCTCAGAGGTTCTACTCCACCCTTTCTGTCTCCTATCTGCTCTCTATATTTGTGCCTCCACATCCAACATGGCCTTCAAGAGTACTGATGTTGAAAGACAATACAAACAATCTCTACTCCCAAGAAGGCTCACCCTGGATCCAACCTTCCTAGAAAAATGAACATAGTGTACACAATCCCCAGGGTTTTACGAAGATTAATTCACACAATATACGTAAGTTTCCTAGTCCAACGTCTTGAACACGGTGCATCCTCATACACTTGCAGCATACATAAGATACTCAAGAAACATCCCTTTCATGGATGAGTACACATGTACACCAAAGAGCTGTGCTCAACCACGGCTGCCTTAGCTTTTCCTTTCCCAACTTTCAGGGGATGTGCACACAATGCCATCTTGTTGAGAGTCGTAGTCTTCACTGGGAACAACAGGGTTTGTGTTGAGATAGGATGGCTGGATAGATGGGACTCAGGTGTGCTCTTCTGCACTCTCTATCTTTGGGCAACTGGAGATGAGGTCTGGGGACAGCAACCTCAATGTTTGTTAGAAGAACAAATTAATGATCTTCATCTAGACCTAGGCAGACATGATATCTGAGTGTGGGGCCCAGAATCTGTTTTTAATGGGAACCTCAAGGGATTTCTGTATACATGAAATTTTGACAAGCAATGTTCAAAATGCCATTCTTAGCTTTGACCCCATATTGGGATCCCCGGTATAAGTTTTTGAACTACCTTCTCTAGGGTCCCATCCTCAAAGATTCTGGCACTTAGTTCTTGATGGCGTCCAACATCAAATTAGGTCTTAATGAAGTGGCCCAGTTATTCCACTAATAGGCAAATGCAAATGCTGAGGCTCCCAGTATATTTAAGAGTACATAGTGCCAGGCAATGTCGAAGGCTCTATGAGAAAGGCCGTACTGTGTAAGTTTCCATAGGGGATGGTCAGTTTGCCTCACATTCCTGATGTTGTGCCACACTTTGTGTGTGTCTCCAGGAGATAAGGGCACCCATAACTGGGACAGAAGTAAATTACATTGGGGCCTCCACTTAGATTCTCCCTATGTGTACAGGTTTTCACATGTCCCCAAAAGCAAGTCAGATCCCATAGAGCCTCAGGGGACATGGGGATGCTTTTGGATTTCCTGGTGAATGCCATGGTAGACACTGGCACAGAGGGTAAGCCTCAAGGAATGCAGCAGCATGAGAAGGGCATGACAGGAATGTCCTTCCATGACCACTAGAAAAAATACATCTAGGCTTTCAGAATCATTCCCTTCAAGCAGAGCTTCCCAGACCACATTTTAAGATTGAGTTTTCTCCTTTGACCTTTGACCCTCACTTGTGTCATCTGCTTCATTCATTCCCACTTATTTGGGCGTGTGGTTACTCTCTCCTGTCCTTTTTTGCACAAGGTCTCTTCCCTTTTCCAAAGATCATGCCCGAATCAACTCTAGAGACAGCAAGATCTATAGATAGGAAAAAAGGTACATGACCCTTGCTGGAGAACCTACAATTTCAAATCCAGCACTGTGTTCTATAGAGAAGAGAGCACATTTCAGAAGCTAATAGAAAACTAATTCTCCCAACGCTGTTTCCTGATGGCCTCTTTAGAACACTTAGGAAGGCTTTTCAATATTCAGTTCCCTAACTCCACTTCCAAGTAGTACTGAATCAAGAATAATAAATATTGGGTCACCTGGGTATCTCAGTTGGTTAAGCATCTGATTTCAGCTCAGGTCATGATCTCACTGTTCCTGAGTTCAAACCCCACATCGAGCTCTGCACTGACTGCGTGGAGCCTGCATGGCCTTCTCTCCCTCCCAGTCTCTCTCTCTCCACTCCCACCCCCACATACACACACTCTCTCTCTCTAAAAATAAATAAATAAACTTAAAAAAATAAGATTTAACCAAAGAATAAGGAATGTAGATCAGATTTTAAGATGGTGACAACAATATCCTATGCCATTTAGTTTCTAGAATTATCACTAATTCACAGTGAGGGTAACAGAGAACTTCAGAAAAGGGGAAAGTTTAAGATACAACATCATGAATATTTCATTCCTCACACCAACAAATGCCTAATTATTTCCTTGAAATGATATCATTTGGCATTTGTGCGAAGTTGCATTACAGAATTTTAAGACCTATGAACATATAGTAGTTATAAGATATTTGTTATTTTTTTTCAGCAAAAGCTAATAATGAAGAAAATATCTGCTATGCAAATAAAAATTGAATGCAAAATAAACTATGCAAATAACTATGCAAATAACTATGCAAATAAACTAACTATGCAAAATAAAATTGAAACTTAATAGATTGAGGACCAATATAAAATCTTTATTTGCAAAGACCAGGATCTCTAGTAAACAAAAGAGAGAGATTTCATTTTCTGGGGGAATCTGTCAGAGAGACCCCGATCCATGTGAACAATGTTAACATCAGCTGTAGTGAGACAAATTGATATCAGGGTCTTCATTCGTGTACACGGACTCATCGTTGATGTGATAGAGTTTGCAAAGGAAGAAAAAAACAACAGCAACAAAATCATACTAGGATACGAATCATGAAAATGTGTAAGATTTTTGCAAATTTCAAGTCACAGATTCCTCCCATGTCCTCTAGTCTTTAATGCTTTCTAAGTAGTAAATCTTTGAAACAATCTAGACAGCAAAGCTCTTTTTCAGAACATTGACTTATTTGGGCCCCAAAGCTAGTTGATTTGCTTTTCATGTTTTTTTTTTTTTTTTAAGTTTATTTATTTTGAGCAAGAGTGAATGGGGGCATGGGAGAAAGGGAGAGAAATGCCAGACAGGCTCTTCTGACAGTGAGCAGCCTGACACAGGGCTCACTCAAACCATGAGTTATTGACCTGAGCTGACATCAAGATTGCATTGCTTAATCGACAGAGCCCCCTGAGCCCCCTGGTTTTTCATGTTCTTAATCAGTTTACATAGACTCGTGTCACACCCAGACAGGACATAAATATATAGTCTCATCTACTGGAGTCCTCAAACCTGATGTATCTCCCATGAGAAACTTGGGTAGCAACACATCCCCATACTGATCTGTCATCAAAGGTTTATTTTAAATAATCTGCAGGTCATGAATTCATGGCAGGAATTCCTCATTCTGTATAGAAAGCCTGGTTGTAGAGAATGGAGAGCAGGCCCTGGGATGTAACAAGGAATGTCCTAAAGAGCTGAATTTGACTATCATGAAAGGGATAAATACTAGTCCAAAACAAATTTATTAGGCAGGTCCATGAGATGTAGAGAAGTAAATGTTTGCAGCGCTAAATACATGGTATTTCAGTAAGTAATGAGGATACAGTCCCTGAGCTAAGTCCAGACAAAATTTATTTGAGAAGCAGCCATTTCTTCCTCTCGTTTCTGCTCTCGAGTATTTTCTGGGGTGATGTTATGTGGAAAAATCACATCTGTATGCCTTTAAAGGCCTTAGCACACAGCCTCTTCACCGGGTTTCATCACCTCAGAAGCAGAAGAATCTTGAAATGTAGAAAACACCGCCCTCTCCTTGACTTTGTCACAGGAAAGATTCAGAAAAACTGAGCTCCAGCATCGACACTTACCTGTGAGTTTCTCCTTCCTGGTTTCAGATATCCTCCTCTGTCACAGACAGCCATACATCCTGCCACAGCTCAGGGAATGTGGGCTGCAATGACCTGCCCCTTCCAAGTGATGCTGAACAGATTATCATCACCTCTTCTACTGAACGGCAGACACAGCCCTCACAAGTATGTTTGTGAATTCTCTTGCTTCACCCTGGCCTCACCTGAGAATCACCTGGAACCCATAGTTAAAGCAGCACCGATGCTCTCACCCTGACCAATAGAGAGATCGGCAGAGGGCACAGCTGATGCTGGTTCTTAAAATTCTGCATGGGATGTTTATTGTAAACCCATGCTGATAAGTATTTCTGTACTTTCAAGTTTTAATGTGAATACAAATCATGTGGTGTTCCAGGTCCCATAGAAGAAATGGTGATTCTGCAGGTTTGGAATGGGGTCCACGAATTGACATCTTTCACCAGTTCCGTGTTAGTGCTGATGCTGCTCCCTGAGACCCATGTTTAGTGGCACTACCTGAGAGAATACAGGCACAGCACACCTGAGCCCACAGCCACCATCTGACTCAACACAAACAACTCCTACTGAGTTCCCAGGCAAGAGTTCATCACTTACTTTCCACTGTTGTGAGTTTACTGTTTTTCCCAGCAAAGACCACTATCACCATCCTGCAGAACAACATGCTTTCATAGCACTTCAAAGTTTAGTGAAAGAAGCCTCTTGAATGCACTAATGTCTGAGCCAGTCTCTATTTGGAAAACAACACATATAAATCAATTACTGCCATGTGGATTAAACACTAATTTCCTTTTACAAGGAAGTTGTGATGCACCATGTAGAGAACTTCACATACATGATGTGATTTAATCTCCATAATATCCTGCAAGTGGCCACTAGTTGTCCTACAATAACCATGAAGATGTGGATACTTGGCCTGAGCCATTTGTCACCTTCTGTTTCCCTGTTGATTGAAAAAGAACATTTGCATGTCATAAGAGTGAAATATGGATGAATTGAAAAATGCAGAAAAGAAGGTTAGATTTGAAGTTCAAAGAGTTTTCATTATTGTGTGTGCATTTTTTAACAGGATAGAAAAATGTTTGTGTTTATAAGTAAATGCCAGTTTTCCTGTATTTGGTACACTCTGATCAGCAATATATGATCAGTTTAATTCCTCCATTTTTTGAGTTTCTACTTTTGTTTTTTCCTCAAGTTTAATCATTTGAGAAGATAGGAAGTATTGTCTCCTTGTAGTTTCCCTGCTTTCCAGGAAGAGTGTATGGAACATGTGGTATATTATTTATGATATAAAATAAATATCCTATAACATTAACAACTCAGGCAACAACAGATGTTGGCAAGGATGTGGAGAAAGAGGATCTCTTTTGCATTGTTGGTGGGAATGCAATCTGGTGCAGCCACTCTGGAAAACAGTAAAGAGGTTCCTCAAAAAACTAAAAATAGAACTACCCGATGACCCAGCAGTTGCACTACTAGGCATTTATCCACGGGATACAGGTGTGCTGTTTTGAAGGGCCTCATGCATCCCCATGTTTATAGCAACACTATCAACAATAGTCAAAGTATGGAAAGAGCCCAAATGTCCATCGATGGATGAATGGATAAAGAAGATGTGGCATATATATACAGTGGAGTATTACTCGGCAATCAAAAAGAATGAAAACTTGCCATTTGCAACTACGTGGATGGAACTGGAGGGTACTATGCTAAGTGAAGTTAGTCAGTCAGAGAAAGACAAAAATCATATGACTTCACTCATATGAGGACTTTAAGAGACAAAACAGACGAACATAAGGGAAGGGAAACAAAAATAATATAAAAACAGGGAGGGGGACAAAACATAAGAGACTCATAAATGTGGAGAACAAACTGAGGGTTGCTGGAGGGGTTCTGGGAGGGAGGATAGGCTAAATGGGTAAAGAGGCATTAAGGAATCTACTCCTGAAATTATTGTTGCACTATATGCTAACTAATTTGGATGTAAATTTTTAAAAATTAAAAATAAAGTTAAAAAAATAAATATCATAGAATATGTCATGTATCATGAATAATATATACCATATGTAATATATAATACATCTATATATCTATCTAAATATAGATATCTATATCTAGCTAGTTATCATCTCTCTGTTTGTATATACATACAATATTCAGCCTTAAAAAAAGAAGGAGATCCTTTCATATGGGACAATGCAGGTGAGCCTTGAGGATGTTATACTAAGTGGAATAAACCACACAAAATTGCAAACACTGTATTATTTCAATGGTATCTGGAATATAATAACACTGAACTCCTAAAGCAGAGTAGAATTGTGACTGCCAGGAGCTGAGTGAGGGCACAGTGGGAAATGTTGGCCAAATGGTATAAAATTTCAGGTATGCATGAAATTCTGGAGATCTAAATTGCACCATGGTGACTACTGAGGATTATATGTCTATTATACTTGAAATTTGCTTAGAAACTATAACTTCAATGTTCTCAACAAAAATTTAAAAATCAAAAATCCTAACTGTATGATGTGGGGGGCATGTTAATTAGCTAGATTGTTACAATCATATAAAAAATATACATATATTAGTATATTTTTTTACTTGAGCAACTACTGAATCTGCATGAATGAAAATAAGATTCTGGGTAAAAGCTTATAAAAAACAGGATTTAGTAGGAAAAGCAGAAATGAAGGCACTAAAATATGTAGTTCTATGCTCCCATTTATCTGCTTCTGGATTTTTGGAATTGTGAGCACCAGCCCTGGAGAGATGAAAGGACAACCACCCAGAATCTCATCCCTCTGTCTTGGGAAGGGGGGGGGGTCCCAGAGCAAGGTAGACCTGGGCACAGTCTCAGAAGTGGGTGGATCTGGTTTAGGGGAGGGAGGAAGCTAGCTGCAGGCTCTGATCTCCCGCTGGGGTACTTCCAGCTCTGGCAGTCTTAAACCTGTCCAGATAAATTTAACTCCCAGAGTTCTAATATTTTAATCTATTTAGTCTCTTTCCTTTCTATTTCATAAAATAAAATAAAAAGCAACTTACCATAAATACTTAGAATTTTCTGGGACAATTATATTAGAAAACTTGTATTCTTTTTTTTAGCTTATTTATTTTTTTGTAATCTCTACCCCCAACGTGGGGCTCAAACTCACAATTCCAAGACCAAGAGTTGAGCGGTCTTCTGACTGAGCCAGCCAGGCACCCCAAAGAGACCTGTATTTTATTTTTTTTATATATAATTTATTGTCAAATTAGTTTCCATATAAGACCCAGTGCTCATCCCAACAGGTGCCCTCCTCAATGCCCATCACCCACTTTCCCCTCTCCCCCAGCACCCATCAACCCTCAGTTTGTTCTCAGTATTTAAGACCCTCTTATGGTTTGCCTTCTTCCCTCTCTGTAACTTTTTTTCCCCCTTTCCCTCCCCCCTGGTCTTCTGTTAAGTTTCTCAAGATCCACATATGAGTGAAAACATATGGTACCAGTCTTTCTCTACCTGACTTATTTCACTTAGCATACTACTCTCCAGTTCCATCCACATTGCTACGAATGGCCATATTTCATTCTTTGTCATTGCCAAGTAGTATTCCATTGTATATATAAACCACATCTTCTTTATCCATTCATCAGTTGAGGGACATTTAGGCTCTTTCCATAATTTGGCTATTGTTGAGAGTGCTGCTATAAACATTGGGGGACCAGTGCATCTATGCATCAACACTCCTGTATCCCTTGGGTAAATTCCTAGCAGTGCTATTGCTGGGTCATAGGGTAGATCTATTTTTAATTTTTTGAGGAATCTCCACACTGTTTTCCAGAGCGGCTGCACCAGTTTGCATTCCCACCAACAGTGCAAGAAGGTTCCCATTTCTCCACATCCTCGCCAGCATCTATAGTCTCCTGATTTGTTCATTTTAGAAACTCTGACCGGCATGAGGTGTTATCTCAGTGTGGTTTTGATTTGTGTTTCCCTGATGAGGAGTGACGTTGAGCACCTTTTCATGTGCCTGTTGGCCATCTGGATGTCTTCTTTAGACAAGTGACTGTTCATGTCTTCTGCCCATTTCTTTTTAATTTGTTTTCATCTTTATTTATTTTTGAGAGAGAGACAGAGTGTGAGCAGGGGAGGAGCAGAGAGAGAGGGAGACACAGAATCTGAAGCAGGCTCCAGGCCCTGAGCTGTCAACACAGAGCACCGACTCACGAACTGTGAGATCATGACCTGAGCCGAAGTTGGACGCTCAACCGACTAAGCCACCCAGGCGCCCCTTTTCTGCCCATTTCTTCACTGGAAAACTTGTATCCTTAACAAGAATGAAAATAAATGTTACTACTACTGTTAATAAAACCTTTTTGGTCCACAGATGACCCATGAGAAGTGACACCAGAACCCACACCACAACACAGAATGGGAACTGGCCCAATTTCAGCAAAGACCCCTGTGTTCCCACCTCTTCCTCTTATTGACTCCACAATCCTAAATTAAAAAATGTACCCTTTTGTTCTAGTCTAAAAATTTCTCCATGGTAGGGATCATGATTCCTCGTCTGTTTTTCTAATGAGTAGATGCCTTGGAAACAATCATTTCTATCTGTTTGCATCTCTACACTTACTCAGTGTTCATTAAAGAGTAGAATGAACTTGGAATGAGTCCCACCTGGTTACCACAAAGGAGATTTCTTCTGTAGAGGGAGGAGAGGAAACTGGATGACTAACTCTTCTTTCTCTGAGATGGAAGCAGATTCAGATTCTGGTGCCAGTCTAACCCCAGCCTACATAGGACATCCCCAAATATTCCAAAGGGTCCTTGTTGCTGTAGAGATTGTCCCTATAAGACTGACCTGATACTTCCATTGGGATCCAGGTACCAGAAACCTTAGGCTGAGTCTGGGCCGTCAGGTAGAGTATAGACCTGTCCTGGTGAAGCAGTATCCTTGATGAAGGTCGATATTTCCTGTCCCTGTAAAGGACTCTCTGGAGTAAAAAGCCTTCACTTCAGTTAACACAGGTTTCAAGTAGCTATAGTTGTGGTCATAATTCTAGATATTTTGTGGGTCTTATTCTTGCAATGTTAAAGGATGTTCTCTCCTCTTGGGGTTGCATAAAGGCAGGACCTATTGTGGCAGGTTTTATTTTCTATGCTTGATGCTACTTAGAGATTCTTCATTGACCATCAGGAGTGTCAGTGTCTTGAAGTCAAACATGTTAAGTACCATTGTGAAACTGTCTTTAAAAACCCATGCCCAGGTAAATGTTAGGCAAATAAAATATCTCATATTGAAAGAAACACATTCGGGGGCACCTGGGTGGCTTAGGCAGTTAAGTGTCTCTTGGTTTTGGCTCCAGTCATGCTCTCATGGTTCCTGAGTTTAAGCCATGCCTTGGGCTCCATGCTACTTGCATGGAGCCTGCTTGGGGTTGTCTCTCACCTCTCTCTCTGCTCCTCCCTTCTCTCTCTGTCTCTCTCTCAAAGTA
Source organism: Panthera uncia (assembly GCF_023721935.1). NCBI lineage: Eukaryota > Metazoa > Chordata > Mammalia > Carnivora > Felidae > Panthera > Panthera uncia. The sequence goes on along the minus strand of NW_026057588.1, from coordinate 582,970 downwards.
AATAAAGTTAAAAAAAGAGATACGCATTGACAGTTATTTTGAGTAACTCTGCATTCTTTCAGGAGATACCATTTCATTCCTTTTTTTAAATTTTATTTATTTTTTAAAATTTACATCCAAATTAGTTAGCATATAGTGCAACAATAATTTCAGGAGTAGATTCCTTAATGCCCCTTACCCATTTAACCCATCCCATCTCCAAGAACCCCTCCAGCAACCCTCAGTTTGTTCTCCACATTTATGAGGCTCTCTGTTTTGTCTTCCTCCCTGTTTTTATATTATTTTTGTTTCCCTTCCCTTGTGTTCCTCTGTTTTGCCTCTTAAAGTCCTCATATGAGTGAAGTCATATGATTTTTGTCTTTCTCTGACTAATTTCACTTGGCATAATATCCTCCAGTTCCATCCACATAGTTGCAAATGACAAGATTTCATTCTTTTTGATTGCTGAGTAATACTTCATTGTGTATGTATGTATGTGTGTGTGTGTGTGTGTGTGTACCACACCTTCTTTATCCATTCATCCATCGAAGGACATTTGGGCTCTTTCCATACTTTGGCTCTTGTTGATAGTGCTGCTATAAACATGGGGGTGCATGAGTCCCTTTGAAACAGCACACCTGTATCCCGTGGATAAATGCCTCATAGTGCATTTGCTGGGTCATAGGGTAGTTCTATTTTTAGTTTTTTTGAGAAACCTCCATATGTTTTCCAGAGTGGCTGCACCAGCTTGCATTCCCACCAACAGTGCAAAAGAGATCCTCTTTCTCTGCATCCTTGCTAACATCTGTTGTTGCCTGAGTTAATGTTAGCCATTCTGACAGGTGTCAGGTGTTATCTCATTGTGGTTTTGATTTGTATTTCCCTGGTGATGAGTAATGTTGAGCATTTTTTCATGTGTCGGTTGGCCATCTGGATGTCTTCCTTGGAGAAGTGTCCATTCATGTCTTTTGCCCATTTCTTCACTGGATTATTTGTTTTTTGGGTGTTGAGTTTGATAAGTGCTTTATAGATTTTGGATACTAACCCTTTATATGATATGTCATTTGCAAATATCTTCTCTCATTCAGTTGCCTTTTAGTTTTGTTGATTGTTTCCTTTGTTGTGCAGAAGCTTTTTATTTTGATGAGGTCCCAATAGTTCATCATTTCATTCCTGATTGGACTCTGACCATATATCAGAAGACCTCTGAAACAACAAAAAATTATGGATGATTATATAATTATAAAAGAATTCATTGTATGGTTTTAATTTATTATTCATTAATGGAAAGATTCTCTTTATTATTCACGATTTACCTACAAAGTAAGTGCCTTATAATTCTACATAACACTCTGAGTCATGAATATATAAATGACTGACATGAAGAAAACAGACTACATTTTTCTCATGAGATGAGGAAGTTTTGTAATTCCTCCAGGACACAAAAAAACCTGGATACACAGTGGTCTTCACTCAAGAGAATAAACTGTCTGGCAGTTGGAAAACATGCACTGATAAAGGCCTAGTTGTTCAGTTTCCTCCACAAAGTCTAATGAAAAAGTGGGGGGGGGGGGAGGAATACAATAATGGAAGGTAGAGTAAGAAGACTTACAAAAGTGGGGGTGCCTGGGTGGCTCAGTAAGTCAAGCAGCTTCCTCTTGATTTCAGCTCAGATCATGATCTCAAGGTTTGTGGGACTGATATCTGTGTAGGGCTCTAGGCTGACAGCATGGAGCCTGCTTGGGATTCTCAATCTCCCTCTCTTTCTGTCATTCTCCTGCCTGCTTTCTCTCTCTCTCTCAAAATACATACATACATACATACATACATACATACATTAAAAACTAATAAATAAATAAAAACTTACAAAAATGCTCCTCAAGAAAAAGCATGCTTGGTGTAGGAGATATGTCACAGGAGGTTTTGGTGTGACTCTTCCTATGAAGGTGCTGTCCCCTCGGCTTGTGCATGCACAGAATGAAAACCATTAGTCCTAAACAGAAAACATCTGGGGTACATCTGAATGCTGCAGAGAGTAAGGCTATGTGTTTGCACAAGGTATAGCATAACAGGGTCCAATACTAGGTGTTCTGATGTATTTCTTTTTGTTCTTATCACACACATACAGAGCAACTGTGATTATTTACCAGGTCAAGTAGGATCCAGCAGAGGTTACTGTAGGGGCCAATGCAATGTGGAACTTTTCCTTAAATGCTTTGCCCACCTGGAGTTCCTGGGATTTATGATGATGGCCTGGAAGACACTCGAGGACCAGAGTTGCCAATGGACTCACCTCTGGACACTGTGTAAAACTAGAATATAAGTCTGCATCTAAAACCATGGAGATAATGTTTCAAACCAAAAGGCTGCCCAGGTGTTTGGAATTCCATTAGAAGGAATGACCAACACTTGGCTACATTTAGATGACTCAGAAAAACCTCTCAAACTGGCCCTGGTTCCACTGCAGTAAAGGAAAATGATGACATAATAATAGAAATCTTGCAGGTCTCCAGGGAAATCGGGATCAGGAAGTTCATTCCCAGTGTCAGATTCTCAGTTGCCATTTTCCAGAGTTCAATATTTACATTCACACACAGAGATATCAGCATGGAATCATGAGTTGTGGGTTACCTTTTCCGTGAAAAATGAAATATACAATATTTACTAACATCTAAATTGATTATATAGTGTTTACAATGTATAGTCCACTATTACTAATGCTTTTTTTTCTAATGATTTGAATGTTCAGGACTTTATGCATTTGGAATAATATTATTCCTTTTTTACTGATGCCAGATAATAGAATACCTGGTTTTAGCACAAATCTCCTAAAACTCTTGTAAATTCCTAAATGATAAGAGCACTAGAGGAATTCATGTTCTAATATTTGTCTTTGCCCCATCTTTGACACAGGTCTTCTAAAACTCTTGTAATTCCAAAGGGATCACAGCACTAGGAGCATCTCTTGTTCTAATGAAGTGACTCTGGGTGGGCTTCTGGATGGGAGCATGTCACCAGAAATACCAAGCCATGATTAGAAGCTTGGAACATTCAGCTTCATCTCCCCACCACCCTTAATCTAGAAAAGAAAGAAGCGTTCGAAATGGAGTTAATGACCAGTCATAGGTCATGCTTACATGAAGAAGGCTCCATAAAATCCCAATAGTATGGAGTTTAGAGATCTTCCAGGCTGGTGAACACATACACAAAGGGAGGGTGACATACCCTAATTGCATGGGGACTGAAGTTCCTGAGCTTATGACCCTCCCAGACCTCACATTATGTATCATTTCAACTCTCTGTTCATCTGTACCCATTATCATATCCTTTAATAAACTGGTAAACATAAGTGTTTCCCTGAGTTTTATAAGCCATTATCATATTAATTGAACCCAAGTAGAAGATTATTGGAATCTCCAATCTATATCTGGTCATTCACAAGTATCGGTAATAGCCTGACCTTGTGAATAGCGTCTGAAAGTGTGTGTGTTGTTGTAGGGGGTGGAGGGTGAGTCTTGTAGGACCGAGTCCCTATCTGTGAGACCTGACAACATGTCTGGGTAAATAGTGTTGAAATTGAGTTAAATTGCAAGATATCAAGGTGGTGCTGGAGACCTGCTGTTTGCTGTGGAGAAAGCAGCCACCCCATATTTGTGACCAGCAGTGTCACGAGTGAAGTGCTCTGTGTGTGTATTAAGAAGGATACAGAAGAGAGAAATAGAGTAGGGAAAAACTAGGCTTTTCCTTTCATAGAAAACAAACAGTAGATATTTTCTTTACAGCTAATTGAAATAGTAAATTAAAAAATAAAATTAAAAAACTATAAAAAATAAAATAGTTTAGGTAAAAACAGATTTTGTGATATCTCAATACTGGTAGAGTCAACTTTTGAACATGGGTAGCCACAGCAACAGGAAGAATTCAAATGCTCTTCTAGAAAAACACTTGTTCTACAAGCAATGCTTCCTTGAGAAGACTTCACATAGAATAGCCTTCATGGTCTGAGACTTCACAGTGTCACATTTCAGCCCTGGACATACACATATCCCCCGAGTGGGTATTTAATAGACGACTGAGGACAAGGCACACAGGTCAGCTTTCCAGGGTTAAAACACAGGAGAAACCCAGCCTACATATGAGCCCACTTTCACATCTGGAGAACAAAGACCAGAGTCCACCTAAAACAATGCATGATCTTCTTTGTATATGACTGCATTCTTCATGGACTAATATCTTTATTGAAGATGAAAACATAAATATGCCCCCAGACTTTCATTTGCCAAGCAGGTTCCCAAAATAGTTCCCACTGGCATCACCTGACAACATGTAAGAAAAGAAAATTAGGGATTACAGCCCACAACTATTGAAATGGTAACATGGGAAGAGCCTGGAAATTTGATATTTTATAAGTCCTCTAGGTAAATGTTTAGCTAACTGAGCCACCCAGGTGCCCCAGTCTTCTAGGTAAATGTGATGCAAGATAAGTTTAACAGCCTCTGCACTCACTAAATCACAGGTCATCCCTGAATTATACACAGAAAAGTCACTCTTAGAATCCTTCTATGTTTGTGGTGATGTTAGCAGTCTGATACACACACTCTAACACACACACACAGAACATGCACATTTTATTAATTCATAAATAAATGTGACTCTAACGTAGTCTGTTCTGACTTTCTCTCCTTCCATTTCTCACTTCCCTCAATATCCTCCTCGGGCATCCTGGAATCACCCACAAATACACATGGCTTCACATTTTTTCATCAAAGTAATCCAAGTTAAATTAAATTGGAACTAAATTGGAACTTATTCAAATACTTTATCAAATAAGATATGAAATACATGCAGAAAAACATAAATATATGTTATGTTTGATAACAGAGTTGAATATAGCCTTCTCCCTATGTCTGTATTTGACATAGGGAATCTGTATTTGATGATCTTCACTATAAAACAACAAATGAGTGCATGCTTAAGCAGCTTTTCATACTTACCTGTAAAGTATTAGCACTCCATTTACATTCATGATAAAATTCTTGTGAATCTGGGTAGACATACTCTAAATTTCAGGGATTTTCATAACATCTGATTCCAATGCAAGGCATGATGCACTTTGTGTCAGATGATTCGAAAGAGTTCCGGGGGTGCCTGTGTGGCACTCAGTGGCTTAACTGACTAATTAAGCATTGGACTTCGGCTCAGGTCATGACCTGGCAGTTCTGAGTTTGAGCCCTGCATTGGGCTCTGTGCTGATAGCTCAAAGCCTGGAGTCTGCTTTGGAATCTGTGTCTCTCTCTGTGCCCCTCACCCACTCATGCTCTGTCTTTCTTTCTTTCAAAAATTAAAGAAAAGAAAAAGAAAAAAAAGAAAAACAAAGAGTTCCAGAAACACAGGCCATTCCCCACAACCTCATGGTCCACCTGTCTTACAGGTATGTGTAACTTAAAGTGGCCTTATGAGAGCATTCTGCTGAATGAGATGAAGAGAGAAGTGCCTTGAAGGGGATGGCCTTCCTTCAGTGAAAAGGAGTGTTTGGAAAACATATTCCATAAGTCCTATCAGATTTACACTCCCTCCTTGCCACGTGGAACATGGTTTGATAGCTGATAGTGGGGCAAGCATCTGTGGTCATGAGAGAGCAAGAGAGCACATGCCTGCAGGTGGACAATACCAGAGGGAAGACATAGAACAGCTAGAGCACAGCATAGGGTGTCTGAGCCATGTTATCAGACATGAGCATCTACCTACTCACTGTGTACATAACACAAAATACACAGCTTTTTCCCTGTGTACACATTGACCTTCTCATGGTATAGCTGAACACAAAATAACAGCTATCCCATATTGCATCGTTATACTTCAATGTGCCCAAGTTAAATGTGAGCACAACTGCTACCCAACCTCATTGTATAAGTTTCTACCACAGACAGAAGCCCTCAGAAGATGGGTGAAATGCATCATGTGCTGTGAATGAACAGAGGGGCAGTTAGCCTAAAAACTAGGTGGACTGTATGAGGCAGAAGCGCTCACTGACTGTGTCTGGTGAATTGCTCCCCAATTAATCAGTACCTTGCACAATCTTCAGAGTAGAACACTCATCGTGGGGCTCATGCAGGACTGAGTTTCCTGCCAGCTGTGGATCAGCTTCCCTGGAATGTCATCCATCTACAGTGGATCAGACCAACATGCGGTTATAAACCTAAGATTCTAGTGCTTTGTGGAAGGACAGCGCACACCTCCTGATCCTGCCGGTGTCCAGAAGGACTTCTCATTTCCAGCATCTACTCTGCCATGTGACATTGGGAAGCTATGCCCACAACATTTGTATCTTCCAGCAACCCCTCTCCTTCCACTGCCACTGATTTTGGCCTGAAAAGTACAGGAATCTCTGTCATCCAACATCACGTGTCCTCAGCACTACACAGGGACATATGAAATCACAAAGATAGGATCTGACTTCTCTGAAACCCACCTCATTTGCCAAGTCTCCATCTCTGTCACATTTGTTGATCAAAAGTAGCTTCCTAAGCCCTTGCAGTGACTAAAAGAGACTCCCTACCATTTGTGTCCCACATTTCGAGTTCTCCATATTTGCTTTCAGTAGACCTATGTTACACTCAAAGGATACCATCATTATGTTTCATCTGCCTTCATAACTGTCTCAGTGCCAAGTGCCTGAGTTGAACCTGTGGCCCATTGACACCTCTGTCCTCTTATCTCAATGAAGTGGTGACGATGTTGTATCTAAATTTTAAATATAGCCTCCAGTGATCTGTTTAAAGATAATTTCTCATTGCTCAGAAAAATTCCAAACTACTCATGAGATGTTTCTCAATTTGCCTCTCTTTTATTAATCCTTTGCTTGTTTCAGTTCTTAAATGCACCATATGCACCAGTTCTTAAATGAAATCATATGGTATTTGTCTTTTTCTGACCTATTTTGTTTAGTATAAGACTCTCTACCACCATCTATTTATTGCAAATGGCACGATTTCATTCCTTTTTATGGCTGAGTAATAGTCCATTGTGTATACCATATCTTCCTTATTCATTTCAGTCAGTGAACACTTGTGCTGGACTGTTGGAAGCAGAAATGCTGACTGCCACTAAGAGTTGAACGGTTCCTCCAACAAGTCAGTGCCTCAGACAGAACCAGAGCACAGGATTATACTCATCATGGGGCTGACTGAAGGGAGGATGGTCCCTCACAGCAGTGAATTAGCTTTCCTGAGAGGTCATCCATGTAGATTGGATCTGAACTGAAATGGGGTTATATACCTGGGGTATTAGTGCTTTGGTGCAACCACAGCACACGCCTTGCTGACCCTGCCTATTATAGTGTTCAGAAGGCTTCTTCATCTCAATTATCTACTCTTCCATGTGACATTTTAAACCTATGCCCAAAGTGTTTGCATCATCCAATATGCCTTCCTCCATCCACTGCTCCTGATCTAGGCCTGGGCATTTACAGTAATCGTTGTCATCCAACAGCATCTATTATTCAGTAACACAAGAATTCAGTTAAATCATGAAGATAAAATTGGAATCCCTTAATCATCAGAAACTCACCACATTTGCCAATCCCTTATCTCCATTACATTTATTCATCCTAGGATGCCACCAAGAGCTACTTATGACTTTGGGTGACAAAAGGGAACCACCTCCATTTCCTTCCCCACATTTGAAAGAGAGTTCTTCACATCTTCTTTTGATAGCTCTTATCTTTCTCTCTAAGGATGGTGCCATCATCGTTTTACTTATATTTGCATTCCACATCCTAGTGCTAAATGTCTGAATTAATAGTGTGTCCCGCTGGCCAAACATCTCTATGATCTCATTTAGGATTTCAGTGACATCACTCTAGTCACAACAAAGGCAGAGAATAATGTTTTTGATGCCTATGTAGAAGAAAACAAAAATGAGGAAAAATAGAATCGGATATCTAGAGATAACTAGGAATTAAAGCAAGTAGTTGTTATTTTTCTAAATCCAGAGAGTCAGTTGTGTAACTCAGGACAGGTGTCTTCTCTCCACATGCAGAATTCATTATGCTACTTCTCTACTTTGCATATTTTCTTATCTCTTCCCTGGGACTATAATATCACTCCTATTGCAATATGTTTATCCTACTTACGGGGTATCTATTACACACCCAGCACTGTCATATATGCATGTTTACTTCATGTAAATATCAAAACAACACTTCCACATATGACATGGGGCATATACCTTTATTTGGGTTCATGGTGGAGTGTTTTAGTGTCTTTGGGCTAAGTCCAAATTGGGCCATTCGCTAAGGCAGTTTTAGGTAAACTCTGTGGGAGTCTTCTCTAGAAGACATACAAGAGTAAAGCCATGAGGGATAGGAGAGATGATTCCTCACAAGGGTGGATTGGAGATGTCATATCAGAAGTTACATTAACTTGTGACTCTTCAGGGTGTTGTTTAGGGATCATAGTAGTGAGACGGGTTGATCCAGTTCAAGGCCCCTACAAAACTACTGGCTACACAAAGTAGAAGCCAGGTAGCATTATCATGGAGTACTTGAGGTAAATGTTCAACAATATCCCTAGAAAATCTGTAATATATACATCTAATATCTCAGCAATACCAACGAGGTAAAAATAAAACAATAGATAAAGTAGGATAAAAATAATCACACATTATTTGAAGCTTAAGGCCACTGAGAAAATGGATTACAGGATATATTATTGGATTGCATTACCAAAGACTTGATAGGTACCATCAGTTACCTACAATCTTTAATAAAATGAGGTATATTTACACTGGTAGTGGGATAACACTTCATGCATTACACATTGAAGTTCACACATTAAAAAAAACATTGCTTTTGGGGCACCTGGGTGGCTCAGTCAGCTGGGTGGCTGACTTGGGCTCAGGTCATGATCTCACAGCTCATGAGTTCAAGCCCTGCGTCGGGCTCTGTGCTGACAGCTCAGAGCCTGGAGCCTGCTTTGGATTCTGTGTCTCCCTCTCTCTCTGCCCCTCCCCTGATCGCACTGTATGTGTGTGTGTCTCTCTTTGCTCCTCCCCTGCTCACGCTCTGTCTCTCAAAAATAAATAAACATTAAAAAAAAATTTAAAACATTGCTTTATTAGTTAAAGCATATTAAATTCACACATAGACTAAGTTATGCATTTCAAATCCACTCTGTAATCCTTGTTAAAGATACAGAATACAAGCATTCAAGAAGCTGTTTCTGAGGCTGATATCAAACTGGGAGTAGTGATTTCCTTGACAGGCTTGAGGTAATTCATATTTTTTAAAATAATAAAAATAAAGCAAAAATTGAGACTTTACTATAGGCAGCAAGTTCTGAGTTCTAAAAGTTCTAGGTCCCCTTTGGCATGAGCTTTTGAAATGAAGTAATAGATTAGATTTTCTCATTTTAGAGAGGTACTTTGTTATCAGATTAAACTACTCTTAATTTTGTTTGATTAAGATCAAATTCTCTGTAGGGGCACCTGGGTGGCTCAGTCAGTTAAGTGTCTGACTTTGGCTCAAGTCATGATCTTACAGTTCATGAGTTCAAACCCCACGTTGGGCTCTGTGCTGACAAGTTGGGGTCTGGAGCCTGCTTCAGATTCTGTGTCTCCCTCTCTCTGCCCCTTCCCTGCTCATGCTCTCTCTCTCTCTTTAGCTCTCCAAAATAAATAAATATTTTTAAAAATTAAGAAAAAAAAAAAAACAAGATTAAAGCCCGTCTAACATTGGAAAACATAAACCAGAAAACATGTGATATCTGTCTCCAGTGTTCTCAGGATTTCTGCACCAAAACCCAATATGCACACCATTACACTGACATCTGTCTCATATGAGGCAAAAATAGAACTTAGAAAGGGCTTAGCATACAGTTCCTCAAAAATACAGAGATTTCCTCCAGGGGCCTCAAAACAATGGAGAAGATCTCAGATTATGGAGACTTTTGCACCCCAAGGGGAATCCTTTGGCTCTCACACAGATGTGAAGAGCCATCATTGGAGGTGAAGGAGAATCCTTAGGGAACATAAGAGCATGGTAATATTGGTTAGAAGATGTCCCTATGTGAGGGGGAGGAAAACAAACAAACAAACAAACAAACAAATTAGGTTTCTCAAACTATTTCCTTTCAAGGAGAGCTGCCTGAACCACATTTTAAGGTTTAACTTCCTCCTTCACATTTGGACCTCACCTCTCTCATCTGCTTTATTCATTCCCATCTATCTGGGTGTGTGGCTACTGTCTCCTTTCCCTTCACATTCCAAGACTCCTTTTGCTCCAAAAAGATGACCAGGTCTGGCTTAGACACAACAAGACCTGTTTTAGAAAAAAAAGAATAGAAAATCGCTGGGAATTCTAACCTTTGATCGACTATTGTGCTCAGTAGAGAAGAGAGGACATTTTGGAATTCAGGAAAATGATTTCCCAAATGCTGTAGCCCAACAGATCCTTTAAGAACACACAGGAGGGATTTCCCAAGTTCATATCTTGAACTGAACTTCCAGGTACTAGATATAATAATAAGGATTGGAAATTGAAGTTTAAGCTGTGGGCAGTACTATTTTATGTCACTCAATATTTAGAATGGCCACTAATCTACAGAAATGATGAGGTTATCCTAAGGAAGGGAAATCTAAAACTGAAAAGGAAACATCAGGAAAATTTTTCTCTGTATCTACAAACCCCTACTTCTTTCCCTTACTACAGGGAACTGAATCCCAGCCATGCAAAGAGGAATTTTCCAAGAGACAGTCTTCAAAGGAAGGAACAAACCCCTGAGTGTGGTTTGGGAAGTCTGGAAGGAGTTATCCTCACCCATGAAGAGGAGGTGTCCATAGGTCTCTAACATCACATCCCTGTACAGTGCCCACTGACTGTGGTTCAGGAATCCCCACTCTTCTTAAGAGAATTCTATGGCCACATCCCTGAAGGTCAACAGTCCCTGCAATAAATACCACAGTTACCAAGTGGACACAGACAAAGGTCATAATGGTACCTGAGATGAAAAAGGGAGTTAATGTCACCAGCTAGACCCCAGCACCTGATCTTTACTGCTTACCTGCTTGTACCCACCGAACTTAGTCCTACATTTTACTTAACCTCTTCTTTCCATCTTATCTTTTACTTCAGGCAAAAGACCCCATGGGCACACTGACCTCTGGTGGAAACAGAAACTATGCAGCAAAAGATAATGACTACCCTGAGGAAGAGCTTGGGCAGGCCCAATTTGAGCTTAACCCCTGCCTCACACCTATGCAGATGGACCAAACAGTAACCCAAGGAGTGACAGGCAATTACACATACCTCATTACAATACTAAAATCTCCACCCAAGGAGGAAGACAAACCTCATTTAAATAAGAGACAAAGTAGGTATAGAACTATTGTCTTAAGGTGAATGTGTGGCCTTATACCCAGCTCTACAAAAGATGGCAAGACCCCTCTTTCTAAATATCCACTCTAACCCTAAAAAAAAAGGAGCCCATTCCCTTTTTCTCTCTGTGTCTCTGCTTTGGAAGTTATTCCCTGTCATCTCCTTACTGGCTGCAAATCAAGTTTCCTTTCTGTGACAACCCCACCTGGTGTAGTTTTTAGTTGTGACTCTATTATATTTCTGGGTTTTAAGACCCTCAAGTATGTTATTTATGTGATTCTTGTTTTTTGTCTGAAAATGTAAAGAAGTAAATAGGAGGATATTTCTATGACCTGAGTGTGGAGTAAAATAAAAACCCACAGAATGGAGTTCTGATTTAGAATGTCCACTCCCAGAAGTCAGTATCTCTACTACACCAAGGTGAAAGCCTTCATTGTCCAATAGAAACTGATGTGATGTGGGCTGGGAGCGAAGGGTCAGAAAGTATTCTTGAAACATTTTTGGTGCAAAGAGATGTATTTATTAAAGCATGGGTAGGATGTGTGGTAAGAAAGACCAGCACTCTTTTAGTGAAAAGCCATTGCTTATATAGTTTTAAGTTGAGAGGCAGAGATAAAGGAAGTTTCTGAAGCAATTTTCACATGTTAAAGAAGACACAGGATCCTGGAGTTCTGACTGTTATCAACCTAAAGTTGCTTTTTACCTGTAGCAAATACTAACACTAAGGCAGTTGTGAATTCCTTGAGGAATGTCATACTCTCCCTGTCCCAAATATTTATTAATGGGCTGCAAGTTGAAGGAAATTTCATTTTATCAACATTTCTTTTGCCTTTGGTCTCCTCATGTGAAACTACAAGCAAGAGAAATTGAGAGGAAAGAAGTTTCCAGTGTAAATGTCATGGTTTGTGCACATCATTAGTAATTCCATCTAGGAATGAGATCCTAAGATCCTAAGATCCTTAGGAATGGTAAGAGGGATAATATGAACTTTATAGTGGAGGAATCTGGCAGAGAGCAACAAGCCAAATAAAAGAAGGTAACATCAGCTTTAAGGAAACAAATTAATATCAGTGCCTAAGACACACCGAAGGCACATTACCACTGGTGTGTTCTTGTGGTCACCAAACATTAAGTCAGAACATACACGAAATTTTGAGAATACAATGGATTAAAACAACCTTCAACCACATATAGTTTCCATGTCCTGCAATATCTAGTATATTTTATTCATTTATTTTTGTTCATTTATTTATTTTGAGAGAAAGTGTCAAGTTGGGGTCATAGGGAGAGGGAGAGAGACAGAGAATCCCAAGGAAGCTCTGCACTATCAGCTCAGACCCCACTGTGCGGCTCAAACTCATGGACTGTGACATCATGACCTAAGCCAATGTTGGTCGCTTAACTGAGCCACATAGTCACCCCTCTAGTATATTTTAAATAGAGTATATATTTCACATTCTAAAGAGCAAGCTACCCATTATTATTAGAGTAATAATAGTAGTGAACTTTCCAAGTTATTCTGGGCCTCATATCCACTGTGTTTATTTGTAGATTTCTTTTTTTTTTAATTTTTTTCATTGAATGAGAGAGGGGGTGGAGGGGCAGAGAGAGAATTCCAAGCAGGCTCCACACCACAGCATGGAACCAGTTACAGGGCTCGAACCTGCAAAACCGGGAGATCCCAGGTCATGATTCGAGTCAAAACTTAACCAACAGAATCACCCAGGAACCCCTATTTATGCATTTTCTTAATACTGTCTTACGCAGAGCTGATAAAGCATCCAGATGGGACCGAATATGAACTGTTTTCCTTGACTGGAATCCCAGGACCAGATCTCATCAGCAGTAAGAATCTTGGACTCATTGACTTCCCCTGCAGATCTGTCACAAAGGGAATATTTACAATACATGCAAGACTTTAATTCAAAGTGACAATTGTTGATGCCCTATTGGCAGCCAGGATGGGGAGAAGAGAGAGAAGATTCTGGGTTGTAGGGGAGGAGTGTTCTAAAGACTTAACCTTGCGTATCATTTTTGTGAAGGTTTTCAAAATTAGGTGAAAACATGAGATAGAAACATCAGAAGTAGAAAAATCAACACTTTCAACTTCTAAATGCACAGAATTTCAGGAGAAAAAGAAGACAAGGACTCTCACCTGGGACACCATGCTTACCTGAGAACTGGCCATCTCCTTTCACCTCATGCTCTAGACTTCTTTCTGAGGATATTTGTGGAGAAATCACAGCTGCATCAGGAGAATATGGTCTCAAAGCCTACACAGCCTCTCCACTAGTATACTGCTTGTCCATAGGCAGGACTTTTAAATGCAGAAAAGGCCCAACTTTCCAGTCCCTTGTGTCTTGAGCTTTTCAGCAACTATGAGCTCTTACTTGGGGACCAATCTCCTGACTTTTCCTTCTCTGCCTTCAGGGGGCCTCCCCTCCCACAGACACCCACAAATTTTGCTACAGAATAGGAGGAATGTGCTACATGGACCTGACCCTCCCAGACTCCTGTAGAGGAGAACTAGTTGCCTCTCCTTGAGCCAAAGCCTGCACTCAACTCTCTTAAATTAATGGAAAGCCTTCCTGCTTAATCCTGGCCTCACTTAGAATCACCTGGAGAACTTAATCGAGACAGCACTGTTGTTTCCACCCTCACCAATGGATGGACTCTGAGGGGGAGGGCAGCAGCAATGATGGTTTTTGAAACTCCACACGTGAACCTATAGGGAAGCATTTGGGCAAGTGACCAAGCAAACCACATGAACCAAAGCTATGGTTGTTGTCCAGATTAAAATCCATGCTTTCTCCACTGATCAGAATTTCTCAACATTTGTACATTTTCCCTCTTTCTGCTACAAAGGGGGAGACACCTTTACAAATGGAGTTTTCCCTTATATATGCAAATATGTCTTTCATAAGAAACTTATACTGGGTTTAAGAGCTTTTCTTTTATCCATTTCTTTAAAATAACAGCCTACAATCATCCTTAGGCCAAAGATATGTTTTGGGTGACAAAATGCTTCCCTTCAGTAGGGAAATGCTTATTTCCATAAGTAACTGACACACAGTTTTCCAAAGTGAATCTACTTTTTACGCTCCCATAAGCAATATATGAGAATTGTAATTTCTCAACATTTTCAACTGAGAATTGGTGTTATCCTTCTTTATGTTAGCCACTCTAGAAACTATTGAGTGGTTTCTCACTATAAATATGAAGTGGTCTTACTCCAGTTGTGCTGGTGACTCAAATTGAAACCACTTAAAAACATTAAGTTGAGCAGAAATCAAAATGACTGCATTAAAACATTAGTGAGCTACATATTAAACTAAGTATCAAAAAAAATTAAAAAAAATAAACTAAGTATCATTTTTCATTTCTTCCTCAAATCTCCCCTCCTCCCTCTTTAGCTTTTCTTCAAGATGCTGGTAACACCCTGAAAACACTGACAGAGCAGAGCCTGCTTGGGATTCTCTGTCTCCCTGTCTCTCTACCCCTCCCCTGCTGCCTCTCTCTCTCTGTCTCCCACTCAAAAAGAAATAAACACTTTTTTTAAAAAAAAGCAGTACACAGAAGTAGAGAATAATAGTGCATGTGTTTCAAATGAAGAAATCTTCCCAGATATCTGTAGAAGATATCTTTTTTATAAGGTCATATGATTGTACATGACATTTCTTAATAATTATTTGAGGCCTGAAATTATTGAAATTATTATTCATAGGTCATTATACTAGAAAAGAACACTTCTTGAATGCTTGTAATCTGTATTTTGAACAAGGATCACATAATGGATTTAAAATGCAGCACTTAGTTTATTTGTGATCTTCGTGTATTTTAATGATTAGAACATAATGGTTTTGAATGTGTTAACACTGATATGTAACGAATGGTGTATTATCCCGCAACGTATATTATCTTACCTTACCTTATTTCAGAATGTAGATCACAGATAGTATCTACCACCTATTTGGTAACAGAGTGGCATAATAGAAGTAGTAATATGTTTTCTCAGTAGCCTCAGGCTTTAAATAATGTGTGGTTCTATTTCCCACAGTTTATTTATTGCCATGTTTTCTCCTCCTTGTAGCTTCTGGGACAACAAGATGGTTATGTTACAAACTATGTAGGTGTACTGTAGACAGTTTAGCTAAAATACTCCATGATGGTGTTACTTGGCAACCATTTTGTGTAGTCAGTTGGCTTGCATTGGACTTGACCTGATACAAGACCTTTTCAAATAAATAAGGTAAACAAACAATTACAAAGACAAAATAAGGTCTTCTGAGGCCTCTTTGTCCACTCCCCAATCTTCTTTCTCAATAGACACTAGGAAGTCACCTTGTGCTCAGGCCCCAAATCCAGTGCCATCTTTCTGTTTTCTCCCTTCCTAATCTCCACTCTCATTCTATCCCTTTGCTGTACCTTCCTTTTCCTGTGAAGCACCTTCTGCTTCCTCCTCTCCTGATCATATTAACACAGGCTCCTTTAATATTAGTCTTCTGAAGATATGAGGGGACCCAAAATTTCTTATCCTCCCTGGAGTAAGGCTGAACTTTGAGCCATAAAGATTTCTTTAAAGTGAATGAGGAACCCACAGGTTTGCTGACGACTTTAACATAGTTATTCAGCATCACCTGGCTGGTTTCTCAGATTTATATCAATTAACCCACATGCTTATTGGTGAGGACCGGGCCAAACATTGGATAAAACTAGCCCAGTGGGAACATCATGAACAGGATCTAAAGAAACAGACCCCTACCTTTTGGCATGATGCTAGGAAAGTCTCTGGAAAACCCCACTGATCAATTATAATGGCTTTTCCCAATTCTGTCCCAATCAGAACAAAATTCAGCCTGTACACAGAAGCCTGAAGAATCTCTTCATAATGATTACAATCAACTCCAACTTCTCTTTAAAAAAAAAAGTTCTGGTCCTTAGATGTTGAATCCACCCATGTAGCATTTAACTGTGTTCGTTAATGGACTGATCCAGAATCTTTCCCTTTTCGTGAAAATGACCAGGATGGAATGGGACGCTATCTCCACTCCTGATTTAATTAACCTGGCAAACCAGATTGCTCACACCCTGGAGAAATCACCTAGAGAAAAGATGGCTAAAATTTTTCAGTATTCAAATCCAACAAATGAATGCCCCTAACCAAAACTGGAAGCCTTGGCTCTGCAATTGCTGTAAGGAACCAGACACTGGGGGAAAAAGAGGGCTACAAATTTAAGAGCCTCAGACACCTTCAGCTCTTTAGCCAACCTTTTTAATGTCTTCCTAGTTCCCAATGGCAGGGCTCCAAGGAACTATAGGGGCTGTTCTGAATCCTCAATTGTTCCTCAATTGGCTTGGGGAAACTACTCTCCCCATTGGGAATAAACTTGTCTCTGTCCTTACTGACACCTAAGCTACCCTCTCAGTGCTCAAGCCCACTGCTATCAAGCAGCCAGCCCCTGTCTCAGAGCACTAAAACAGTTTCAATAATATAGGTCTCTAATAAAACACAGCATGTCCCTCTTTTGGAACCTATTGCCTTGTGTCTGGACCCTAAGAGCATTACAAACCCTATTCTCCTTAGTTCATCTACCCCAATTAACTTAATGGGCTGAGGTTTCTTGGTGAAATGTCATGCCAGAATTCTTTTTCCTAAAAGGGGAAAATAATTCTACAATTTGACAGTAGTAACCACAATTGGAATAAAGGAGGAAATAAATGGCCCTTCAACATGTTTTCTATGCTCTGTCTCTGATGGCACTTTAGCTAAGGGTAGGGGTACTGATCACTTATTCCTATTGGATCAGCTACCATCCTCTTTATGAGGAAAATGGTCAACTGATATTATTGTAATCCACAGTGCACCTCCCATCAAAACTCAAATAGATCCCTCAAAATCTCTGTCTGGAATTAATCATTACCCTATAAATAAAGAAGTCCATCAGGCATCAAGCCCATAATAGAGTATTACAAGGCCCAGAGCCTCCTTATGCCCTAACCTAATCCTTGTAACATCCTGATTTTACCTGTGAGAAAAATCAAAGCCTTAGGATGGAGGTTTGTCTAGGACCCATGAGCAACAAATAACATTTTTATCTGTTGGCATCCTGTTGTTTCCAATCCTTGCACACCTAGTGACATTGATTCCCACTGAAAGCAAATTTTTCACTGAAATGGACCTATGCAGTACATTTTTAAGTATTCCAGTTGATAAGGATAGCCAGTATCCTTTTGCCTTCACTTGGGAGGAACGGCAATACACCTGCTCAGTAATCCTCAGGGTTACACAGAGTACCCAGCCTATTGGTCACAAACCTTAAAGGCTGTTTTGAATGACAAAGTTTTCTGTAGCCTCTCCTTTGTTACATTGTATACATGATTTGCTTCTCTGCTCCCTTCTCAAGCTTGTTCACCGAAGACATTTTCTACCTGTTGAAACTTTTGCCCTTGAAGAGACATTAAGTCTCCAAAAAATAATTGCAGCTTGCTCTCACTTAGGTTAGATATTTAAGGCACCTACAGTCCTGACAAGGACTAGAATTGGATCCAGCTAGACTTTGAGGCATCCTGTGTAAGTCCAAACCTAAGACTAAGCACTAATTATGAGGATTTCTTGGACTCTGCTGGTTATTGCTGAAATTGGATTCCAAACTTCTCTTTTAGGGGTCAACCTATATATGCTTTACTGAAACAAAACAAAACAAAACAAAACAAAACAACAAAACCTAACCCTATAATTTGAAATGAGGGGATGCCATAGCCTTTGATAGTTTAAATAAAAGTCTAAAAAATGCTTTTTTATTTGGACACCCGAATAAGGAATGTGACAAAGCCCTTAATCAGTCAAACTTTTCTGGATATTAGAGAGTTCATAGTGAGAAGAAACTCTACTTATGTAAAGAATGTGGCAAAGCCTTTCACCAGCACTCAAATCTTTCTGAACATCAGAGAATACATACTGGGAAGAAATCTGAAAAATGTAAATAATTTGGTGAAGGTTTTCACCATTGCTCAAAACACTTTGACATCAGAGTATACATACCTGGAAGAAAACCAGCCAACACAAATAATATGGCAAAGGGTTTTGCCAGGACTATAACCTAAGTAAACATCAGTGAGTGCATGCTGGGGAGAGAACTGACAAATGTAAAGAATGTAGCAAAGCCTTTATGCAGAACTCAACATCAGCTCAACATCACAGAGTATATACTGGATAGTAACCATAGAAATATAGTGAATTGGGAAAAGCCTTTGCTTTAAATATACATCTCAGACAAAAACAGAGGTTCATAGAGTTCATATATCTTTAAAGATGAAAAAAATTTGCAATGTATGAAATAAAAAAAACAAATCTAAATATACATCTGAGAATTTATAGTAAAAAGCACTAAGCCTACACCACTTTTCAGGCATTAATCTAAATCACAGTATTTATTGGAGAGAATAAGCCAAAGTTGAAGCACTTAGATCATTTATAGTAGAGCATTCAACATGCATGGTTAAGGGTCTGACCCCTATGCAGTCAAAACAGTTGTATGATTTGACTCCCCCCAAATGTAACTATGAATAGATTACTGTTAACCAGAAACCTTATTGAGAACAAAAGCATTTTGATCAACACATATTTGGAATGTTGTAAGTAATACCATGGAAGCAACAACTCTCAGATTATTATATTAAAGGAAGAAGACAGACTTTTGACCCATTGTAATCTGTACTTTAAAAAAAATGTTTATTTATTTCTGAGACAGAGAGAGACAGAGCATGAGTGGGGGAGAGGCAGAGAGAGAGGGAGACACAGGATCTGAAGCAGTCTCCAGGCTCCGAGATGTCAGCACCGAGCCCCACGCGGAGCTCAAACTCGCAAACCACGAGATCATGACCTGAGCTGAAGTCAGACACTTAACCGACTGAGCCACCCAGGCACCCCTGTAATCTGCATTTTGACCAAGGGTTTTGCAGTGTTTTGTTGAGACTGTTTGAACTTAATACATTTTAATTAGTGAAACTGAACAGATTTTAATGTGTTAACACTGATGTGTAGTGAAGAGTGTTATTCTTGCACCAGCCTCAACCTACTGTATTTTTCTAAGTTTTTTTTTTTTTAGAGAGAGAGAGAGAGAGAGAGAGAGAGAGGAAGAGAGAGAGCATGAGCAAGGAAGGGGCAGAGAGAGAGGGAGAAAAAGAATCACAAGCATTCTCCATGCTGTCAGCACAGAGTGTGACGCTGGACTCTATCTCAAGAACCTGTGGGATCATGACCTGAGCTGAAACCAACAGTCAGATGCTTGACTGATTGAGCCACCCAGGCACCCCAATCTACTAACTTTAAACAAGACTGTTGGTAAACAGACGCTAAGAACAAAATACTGTTGATTTTAAACACCATGGGTTTGAACTGTGTGGGTCCACTTACATACATATATTTTTTTAACAGTATAGTGTAAGTGTATTTTCTCTTCCTTATGATTTTCTTATTAACATATTCTTTTCTCTACCTTATTTTATTGTAATACTGTATATAATACACATAACATAGAAAATATGTGTTTATCATCTATGTTTTCAGTTAGATTTCTGGTTGATGGTAGGCTATTAGAACAGTTATACATGGGGTATCTGGGTGGCTCAGCCGGTTGAGCATCCGGCTTCGGCTCGGGTCATGATCTCACAGTTCGTGAATTCGAGCCCCGCGTTGGGCTCTGTGCTGACAGCTCAGAGCCTGGAGCCTACTTACGTCTCTGTGTCTCCCTCTCTATCTGCTCCTCCCCCCACTCATGCTCTGTCTCTCTCTCTCCTTCAAAAATAAATAAAAATATTAAAAAAACAAAAGAACAGTTATACATGTATTTTCAACTGCTGGGGGTTGAGGACCCAACCCCTTCATTGTGCAAGAGTCAACTGTACTTGTGAATTCAGAGGGATCTCATCACAAGTATTCCATTTTCACAGTAGCCTTAAACCTCAAATAATTTAGACTATTTTCCCCAACTTTATAAACTGTATCTTTTCCTCCTTTTTGTAACTAATATGTTTGAACTTAACATATATTTAATTAATGAGCTAATTTAATTAATCCAATAATTATTAATTATGATGGTTCTGGAATAGATGATATAGAACTATTATTGAGCTTGTGGCTAACTTCTTGGTATTGCTGTCTTGGACTTGATTGTATGTAATCAAGCTGCCTGCAGGCGGTTTGAACTGACACCAACTCGTCTGCAAAGTCACATGCTAGTGCAACTTCCTGATATGAAGTCCCTATCAGTCCTTAAAAACAACACTCTCCACTCCCAGTCTACTTACTTTGTGTACCCCTTACAGAATAACCCCACAGAGTTTACCATATGTCACTCATTTTGATTTGAATTGTGCATTCTACACTTGGCCCAGGAACATGGACCCTAATAAAGGCATCTTCCCTGGTTCCTACCACTCTCTTTTCCTGCACTGCTCCTTGATCCCCTTGTGTAGTCCTTTCAAGGCTTATTGTGCACATCCTCTAGGATCTATGAGTAATACACTTATCAATGTTGATTACCTTCATGTTCTTTTATTGAACCATGGCTCACCATCCAATGCCTAAGGGCTCTACCTAAGAAATACTAATTTAGCAAAGTCACTACTTTGTTAAATATAATTATAAGCCACACCTGCAGAATTTTAAATCACTCTTTAAGAAATTTCTGTTCTATAATATTCTTTGCTCTTGTGCTTTTTCTGAGTGTACTGAACAAAAAAAGATTCCCATGGTTTTGATATGCATGGAATGCAAATTGTAAACATGTAAAGCTTAAGATATAATTTAGGTGTAACAGCATTAATGACAAAAAGTTTGTGTGTGTATGTGTACCTATATCTTCAGAAAAGAGGAGGTTGGATCAATATAGATAATATCAGAATTTCAAAATTGATGATTTCCTAGCAAATTTTAAATGTTCCAGATTCATAATGGGAATAAATTTGCTTACATAGCATTGAATTTATTTATCCCAAATCTCATGACTCTTGGTGTGAGAATTTACCCATGCAAATCCTCATCTACCTGCCTATTACTTGTGTGAATATACTCCATTTTCCTTGTTCCAGCATTCATAAACCATTGCTTATATGACTTGCTCAGGGACTTTAAGAATGGCTTTCCTTGAATGATGTGGTGTTCAGAAATTCATTCAAAATGGAAGTAATTCCACTGTGATCATGTTAAGTTGTATGTTGTTTAACTGATATGTTTGATTGAACACTATGCCAGCTTTTTTCTTCTTTACTTCACTTTTGAGAAATGACATCATCCAAGTTGTTCATGTTACTGTGACAGTTTATTCAGGTGAAAACATGAAGAGATCATGAGTCATGGGTTGTTTTGATATTTCCCTGGAATGAAGGACATAGGACAGTGCTGGGTAAGTAGCCACTATACTACACCTAGGAAGATAACAGTATTCCATTAGAAGTAATGTTACTTTCTCAGGTAGAGATGAAAAGCATCCAGACTGAAGTATTGGAATGAATTCTGCATGTGCAGACAGAACACCTGTCCTGGGCTGCACTACTTACTCTGAACTTAGGAAGGTAAATTCTACTTGTTTCCTTTCCAAATAATCCCTAGTTCTTCTATATCTCCTCATCTCCAGTCCCAGACATCTATGCATCATGCTGCCCCCCTCCCACATCAGTTTCTCAGGCCCTTGTAGATTCTCATGTGAATCTGACCAATGAGAAATGATCTTTAAACAGATTATTAGAGGCCATATTTAAGATTTTTTTAAACTTTTTTAAATGTTCATTTTTGAGAGAGAGAGAGACAGAGACAGAGTGTGAGCAGGGAAAGGGGAGAGAGAGGGAGACACAGAATCTGAGCAGGTTCCAGGCTCTGACCTGTCAGCACAGTGCCCGATGTGGGGCTTGAACTCTTCAACTGCAAGATCATGACCTGAGCCAAAGTCCGACACTTAACAGACTGAGCCATCCAGGTGCACTCATATTTAACATTTAAATACAACATTGTCTCCACTTCTTTGAGATAAAAGGAAAGAGGTGTCAATAGGCCACAGGTTTAACTCAGGCACTTGGCACTGAGACAGTTATGAAGGCAGATGAAACATAATGATGGTATCCTTTGAGTGTAACATAGGTCTACTGGAAGCAAACATGGACAACTCTTGAAATGTGGGACACAAATGGTAGGGAATCCGTTTTAGTCACTACAAGGGCTTAGGAAGCTACTTTTGATCAACAAATGTGACAGAGATGGAGACTTGGCAAATGAGGTGGTTTTCAGAGAAGTCAGATCCTATCTTCATGATTTCATATGTCCCTGTGCAGTGCTGAGGACACGTGGTGTTGGATGACAGAGATTCCTGTACTTTTCAGGCCAAAATCAGTGGCAGTGGAAGGAGAGGGGTTGCTGGAAGATACAAATGTTGTGGGCATAGCTTCCCAATGTCACATGGCAGAGTAGATGCTGGAAATGAGAAGTCCTTCTGGACACCGGCAGGATCAGGAGGTGTGCGCTGTCTTCCACAAAGCACTAGAATCTTAGGTTTATAACCGCATGTTGGTCTGATCCACTGTAGATGGATGACATTCCAGGGAAGCTGATCCACAGCTGGCAGGAAACTCAGTCCTGCATGAGCCCCACAATGAGTGTTCTACTCTGAAGATTGTGCAAGGTACTGATTAATTGGGGAGCAATTCACCAGACACAGTCAGTGAGCGCTTCTGCCTCATACAGTCCACCTAGTTTTTAGGCTAACTGCCCCTCTGTTCATTCACAGCACATGATACATTTCACCCATCTTCTGAGGGCTTCTGTCTGTGGTAGAAACTTATACAATGAGGTTGGGTAGCAGTTGTGCTCACATTTAACTTGGGCACATTGAAGTATAACGATGCAATATGGGATAGCTGTTATTTTGTGTTCACCTATACCATGAGAAGGTCAATGTGTACACAGGGAAAAAGCTGTGTATTTTGTGTTATGTACACAGTGAGTAGGTAGATGCTCATGTCTGATAACATGGCTCAGACACCCTATGCTGTGCTCTAGCTGTTCTATGTCTTCCCTCTGGTATTGTCCACCTGCAGGCATGTGCTCTCTTGCTCTCTCATGACCACAGATGCTTGCCCCACTATCAGCTATCAAACCATGTTCCACGTGGCAAGGAGGGAGTGTAAATCTAATAGGACTTATGGAATATATTTTCCAACCACTCCTTTTCACTGAAGGAAGGCCATCCCCTTCAAGGCACTTTTCTCTTCATCTCATTGACCAGAACCCTTTCATAATGCCACTCTAAGTACCAACATATCTGTAAGACAGGTGGACAGATGAGATTGTTGGGAAAAGACAGCATTACCTGAACTATTTCAAGGCATCTGACACAAAGGGCATCATGCCTTGCATTGGAATCAGATGTCATTAAAATCCCCTGAAATATAGAGTATGTCTACCCAGATTCACAAGAATTTATCATTTACGCAAATGGAGTGCTAATTCTTTATTGGTGGTCATGAAGAGCTGCTTAACCAGGCAATTATTTCCTGGCTGACAAGAAAAATCATCAAATACAGATTCAAAGTGAGAATGCTGTATTCAACTCTATTATCAAACATAACATCTATTTATGTTTGCATGTGTTTCATATCTTATTTGATAAAATATTTGAATAAGTTCCAATTCATTTTAACATTACCTTGATGAAAGAATATGAAGACATGTGTATTTGTGGGTGATTACAGGGTGCTTGAGGAGGGCATTGAGGGAAGTGAGACATGGAAGAGGGGGAAGTCAGAGCCTTAAAGAATAATTCCACTTTCCATTGACCCCCTCCAATATCCTCTGCTGGATTCTATTTGAGCTGGTAGGTATCACAGTTGCTATGTATGTGTGTGACAAGAAGAATAAGAAATATATCACAACACCTAGAATTGAACCCTGTTCTGCTATGCCTTGTGGCAAACACATAGACTTGCTCTATGCAGTGTTCAGATGTACCTCAGATGTTTTCCATTTAGGACTAATGGTTTCCATTCCTTGCATATACAAGCCCAGAGGCCAACACCTTCATAGGAACAATCACACCTAGATCCTCCCATGACATATCTGTTACTCCAAGCCTTGACCTGGGGAGCACTTTTTAAAGTTTTGATTTATTTTTCATTTTTTTACTGTTTTTATTTGTTTATTAATTAATTTATTTATTTAGAGAAAGGGAGTGGGGGAGGGGCTGAGAGAGAACTATTTGAGAATCCCAAGCAGGCTATAGGCTGTCAGCCCAGAACCTGATGTGGGGATCAGTCTCACTAAACGTGAGATCATGACCTGAGCTGAAATCAAGAGTCAGATGTTTAACTGACAGCCACCCCACGGCCCCCACTTTTGCAGCTCTTTATACCTTCTCTTCAATTATTGTATTTTTTTTCTTCATCATTAGAATATGTGGAGGGAAGTGAACAACTAAGACTTTATCAGTGCAACTTTTCCAACTGCCAGACTCTTTAGTCTCTTGAGTAATGACCACCGTGTATCCAGGATCTTCTGTTTTTCTCCATGTCACTCGTTTATGTATTCATGACTCAGATTGTTATGTAGAATTTTAAGGTGCTCACATTTAGGTTCAATTGTGAATAATATAATCTGTTCCAGTAATAAATAATAAATTATAGCCATACGATGAATCCTTTTATAATTATTATATAATAATCCATACAGTTATGTTCTTTTAGTGGCTTGAGGAGACGAGGTCAGAGTCCAATCAAGCATGAAACAGTTTCTCCTGTTATGCAAAATCTCTTTGAATGTGCATCTTTCTTTTTTTAAGTTTCTTTATTTTGAGAGAGAGAGTGAGAGAAAGAGGGTAGGGGCAGAGAGAGAAGGAGAGAAAGAGAACACCAAGCAGGGCTCCATGCTGCCAGTGTGAAGCCCAAGGCAGCATTCAAACTCACAAACCATTTGATCACGATCTGAGTTGAAACCAAGAGTGAGACACACAAATGAGTAAGCCCCTTGTGCTCCTGAATGTGTATTTTTCAATATAAGTATTTTTTCAATATAAATATTTTATTTTCCTAACATTTACTTGGGCATGGGGTTTTGAAGACAGTTTCACAATGGTGCTTAACATGTTTGATGGTCCTTCAAGAAACTGATGCTTCTGATGGTCAGTGCAGAATCTCTAAGTAGCATCAAGCATAGGAAATAAAACCTGCCACAGTAGGTCTTGCCTTAATGCAACCTCAGGAGGCAAGAAGATCCTTTAACAAGGCAAAGTTAAAACCCACAAAATCTAGAATCATGACCACAACCTGTAACCTGTGTTAACTGAAGTAGAGGCTTTTTACAGTAGAATGCCCTGTTCAGGGACAGGAAACATCACACCTGTATCAAGGGTACTGCTCCACTAGGAACAGGTATATGCTCTACCTGATGGCCCAGACTCAGCCTAAGGTTTCTGGTACCTGGATCCCTATGGGGCCATTAGGTCAGTCTCACTAAGGACACTCTCTGTAGCAACAAAGGCTGTTTGGAATGTTTGGGGATATTGTATGTAGGCCTCAGCCTACACCAGATATGGCACCAGAATCTGAATCTGCTTCCATCTCAGAGAAAGATGAGTGAGTCATCCAGTGTCCTCTCCTCCTTCCATAGAAGGAAGCTCCTTCGTGGTACCCAGGTGGGACTCATTCCAAGTTCTTTCTACTACTTTGAGAACACTGAGAATGTGTAGAGATGCAAACAGATAGAAACTTATTGTTTGCATGGCATCTAGTCATTAGAAAAACAGATGGAGAGTCATGATTCCTACTCTGTAGGAATTTTTAGACTAGAGCTAATGGGTACATTGTTGAACTCAGACTGTGGAGTCACATAAGACAAAGAGGTGGTATACAGGGGACTTTGATGCAGCTGGGCCAGTTCTCTTTCTGTGTGTGTGAGTTCTGGTGTCACTTCTGATGGGTCATCCATGGACCAAAGAGTTTTTATTAGTAGTAGTAGTAGCATTTATTTTTCATTCTTGTTAAGAATACAAGTTTTCTAGGGGCGCCTGGGTGGCGCAGTCGGTTGGGCGTCCGACTTCAGCCAGGTCACGATCTCGCGGTCCGTGAGTTCGAGCCCCGCGTCAGGCTCTGGGCTGATGGCTCAGAGCCTGGAGCCTGTTTCCGATTCTGTGTCTCCCTCTCTCTCTGCCCCTCCCCCGTTCATGCTCTGTCTCTCTCTGTCCCAAAAATAAATAAATTTGAAAAAAAAAATTAAAAAAAAAAAAAAGAATACAAGTTTTCTAATATAATTGTCCCAGAAAATTCTAATTGTTTATGGTAAGTTGCCTTTTATTTTATTTTTATGAAATAGAATGGAAAGAGACTAAATAGGTTAAACTAATAAGAACTCTGGGTGTTAAATTTCTCTGGGAGACCTAGGACTGAAAGAGCCAGAAGTACCCCAGAGGCAGGGAGAGAAGAGCTTGCAGCCAGCCAGCTCCCTTCCTCACCCAAACCAGATCCACCCCCTTGTGAGACTGTGTCTTGGTCTAGCCTGGCTCTGGAATCTACTTTTCTAGGACAGATTAGAGGAGGTGAGATTCTGAGTGGTTGTTCCTTTCATCTCCCAGGGCAGATTCCAAAAACCCAGAAGCAGATTACTGGGAGCAGAGGACTATATATTTTAGTGTCTTCATTTCTGCCTTTCCTATTTAATCTTGTTTTTCATGAGTCTTTCATCCAGAACCTATTTTGTATTTCTGCAGATCCAATAGTTGCTCACGTAATAAAATATAAATATATGTATATATTATGACATGATTATAAGAATCTAACATCCCACCACCTCATATACTTAAGAGTTTTGATTTTTGATTTTCATTTTTGTTAAGAACATCAAAGATACACTCTCTTAGCAAATTTCAAGTATAAAAGACATGTAAATATGTGTAGTCTCCATCCTGTACTTTAGATCTCCAGAATTTCATGCATACCTGAGATTTTGTACCATTTGGCTAACATCTCCCACTATGCCCTCAGTCAGCTCCTGGGAATCACAATTCTTCTCTTCTTTAGGAGCCCAATGTTATTAGATTCCAAATACAATTGAAATAATACAGTATTTGCCATTTTGTGTGGCTATTCCACTTAGTGTAACATCCTCCAGACTCACCTGCACTGTCCCAAAGGGAAGGATGTCCCTCTTTTTTTTTAAGGTTGAATTTTGTATTTACATATAGAGAGATGATAGCTATATAGATAGAGATATCTATATTTAAATAGATATATAGATGTACTATATACTACATAAGTTATATATTATTTATGATACATAACATTCTGATTTTATTTTATATCATATATATGACATGTTCCATAAATACTCCTCCTAGAAAGCAGGGAAACTACAGGGAGATAATACTTCCTATCTTCCCAAATGATTAAACTTGATAAAGTGATAACTCAAAAATGGAGGACTTAAGCTGATCATACATTGCTGATGAGAGTGGACCAACTACAGGAAAACTGGCATTTACTATAAACATTTTTCTATCCTGTTAAAAAATGCACACACAACAATGAAAACTCTCTGAACTTCAAATCTAACCTTCCTTTCTGCATTGTTCAATTCATCCATATTTCACTCCTATGGTATGCGAATGTTCTTTTTCAATCAATAGGGAAACAGAAAGCAAATGGGTCAGACATGGTATCTACGTCTTCACGGTTATTGTGGGACATCTAGTGGCCACTTGCAGGATATTATGGGGATTAAATCACATGTATGTGAAGTTCCTTACATGGTGCATCGCAACTTCCTTGTAAACAGGAAATTAGTGCTTAATCCACATTGCAGTAATTGATTTATATGTGTTGTTTTCCAAATAGAGACTGGCTCAGACATTAGTGCATTCCAGAGCCTTCTCTCAGTAAACTTTAAAGTGCTGTGAAAGCATGTTGTTCTGCAGGATGGTGATAGTGGTCTTTGCTGGGAAAAACAGTAAACTCACAACAGTGGAAAGTAAGTGGTAAACTCTTGCCTGGGAACTCAGCAGCAGTTGTTTGTGTTGAGTCAGATGGTGGCTGTGGGGGGCTCAGGTGTGCTGTGCCTGCATTCTCTAGTGTAGTGCCACTAAACATGGGTCTTGGGGAGTAACATCAGCGCTAACAAGGAATTGGTGAAAGATGCCAGTTCACAGACCCCATTCCAAGCCTGAAGAATCACCATTTCTTCTATGGGACTTAAAACACCACATGATTCATATTCACATTAAAACTTGAAGCACAAAATTGTTTATCAGCCTGGGTTTACAATAAAAATCCCATGGTGAATTTTAAGAACCAGCATCATCTGTGTCCTCTGCCAGAGTCTATTGGTTAAGGTGAGAGCATCGGTGCTGCTTTAACTATGAGCCCCAGGTGATTCTCGGGTGAGGCCAGGGTGAAGCATGAGGATTTGCAGGCATATTTGGGAGGGCTGCATCTGCCTTTCAGTAGAAGAGACAATGACAGTCTGTTTAGTGTGGATTTGGAAGGGGCAGGACAGTGCAGTCCATATTCCTGGAGCTGTGGTAGGATGTGTGACTATCTGTGGGAGAGCAGGACATCTGAAATTGGGAAGGAGAAACTCACAGGTAAGTGTCCACGCAAGAGCTCCATTTTTCTGAATCTTTCCTGTGACAAAGTCAAAGAGGGGGCAGCCCTTTCTGCACTTTGAGATGATGAGTGCAGGTGAAGAGGCTGTGTTGAGGCCTTTAAAGGTCTACAGGTGTGATTTCTCCACATGCCATCACCCCAGAAAGCACTCAAGAGCAGGCAGGGAGGAAGAAATGACTGCTTCTCAGGTAAATTTGGTCTTGACTTAGCTCAGGGACTGTGTCCTCATTTCTTACTGAAATGCTATGCATTTAGAAATTGCAAACATTTACCTCTCTATCTCTGATGGCCCTGCCTAACAAATTTGTTTTGGACCAGTATTTATTCCTTTCATGATAGTCAAATTCAGCTCTTTAGGACATTCCTAAATTATGTTCCCAGGCCTTCTCTCTATTCTCTACAACCAGGCTTTCTATACAGCATGAAAAATTCCTGCCATGAATTCATGACTTGGAACTTTGAAATAATTCCCTCTGCGACAGATCAATATGGAGATGTGTTGATACCCAAGATTCTCTTGGGAGATGGGTCATGTTTTGGGACCTCAGTGAAGGATGATATTATACAATATTTAGGTTGTGTCTGGGTATGGCATGAGTCTATGTAAACTAGATTAAAAACATGAACAAACAAGGGCTCATGGGTGGCTCAGTCATTTAGGCATTAGACTCTGTTTCAGCTCAGGTCATGATGTCACAGGTTGGAGTTCAAGCCCTGTGACAAGTTGTTGTCAGCACAGCTTCTCTCTTCTTCCCTTTCCCCCTACGCTGTTCACTCTGTCACATTCAAAATAAATATAAAACCAAAAGAACATGAACAAACAGATCAGATGGCTATTTGGCCCAGAATAAGTCAACGTTCTAGAAAAAAAAAAAAAAAAAAAAAAGCCTTCTTGTCTAGATTGTTTCAAAGGCTTACTATTTAAAATGGATTGAATACTATAGGACATGGGAGGAATCTGTGGCTTGAAATTTGCAAAAACCTTCTATATTTTCATGATTGGTATCCTATTATGATTTGTGGTGTTTTTGTTTGTTTGTTTTGTCCTTCGGAAACTCTATCACAACAATGGTGAGTCCTTCTACATGCATGAGGCCACTGATAACAATTTGTCTCATTACAGCTGATGTTAATATTGTTCACATGGATTAGGGTCTCTCTGATGGATACCCCTGAAAATGAAGTTTCTCACCTTTGCTTACAGGAGATCCTGGCCCTTGCAGATAAAGGTTTCATTGATAGGAAACCTTGATCTCTTGAGATGCAATTTTATTTTGCACAGTATAACAGATGTATTCTCCATCATTACTTCTTTTTATTTTCAGCAAAAGGAAACAAGCATCATATACTTACTATTTGTGAATAGGTTTTAAAATTCTTGGCACAAATGTAACTTGGCACAAATGACATAATTTCAATGAAATAATCAGGTATTTGTTGGTGTAAGGAAGGATTAATGATGTTTTATCTTGACTTAACCTTCTTCTTCCCTGAGGTTCTCTGTAAGCATCACTGTAGATTGATGATAATTGTAGAAACTAAATGGCATAGGATTCTGTTGCCCACATTTTAAAATCTGATATCTAGTCCTTATTTTTTATTCAATAGTACTTTGAGATGGAGTTAAGTGGCTGAACTTTGAAAAGGCTTCCTAAGTGTTCTAAAGAGGCCATCAGGAAACAACATTTGGAGAAATAAGTTCTATATTGTTCTATAATGTAACATCTTACTGAGGATAGTGCTGGATTTGAAATTGTAGATTTTCCAGCCAGGATCATGTATCTTTTTGCACATCTTGCTATCTCCAGAGTGGATCTGATCAAGTTCCTGGAAAAAGGAAAGAGCCCTGGCATATGAAGAGAAGGGAGACAGTAACCATACACCCAAGGTAAGTGGGAATGAATGAAGCAGATGACACAGGTGAGGGACCAAAGTCAAAGGAGATAACTCAACCTTAAAATGTGGTTTGGGAAACTCAGATTGAATGGAATGATTCTGGAAACCTAGGTTTATTTTGCTGGTGGTCACAGAGGGATCTCTCCTGTCTCCCTCTTGCCATGCTCCTACATCTTCTTAGGCTTACCCTCTGTTACATTGGAACATTGTTCCATTGTCATCTTCTATGACATTCACAGTGAAATCCAAAAGCCACCAATGGCCACTGAGGGTCTATGTGATGTCTGCTTTTCCATTGGTTTTGGGAGCACATGAAAATCTGTACACATAGAGAGATTCTAAGTGAAGGCCTCAATGTAATTTACTCCTGTCCAAGTTATGGGTGCACTTGTCTCCTGGAGACAGACACAAAGGCTGGTACAACATCAGGAATGTGAGGTGGATTGATGCTCCCCTATGAAATCTTATACAGTGCAACCCTATCCATATAGGCTTCCCCATTGACCAAACCCAGTACTCTGTGCTCTTAAATGTACTGGGAGCCTCATCATTTATATTGGCTGCACAGTGGAATAATGGGGCCACTTCATTAACACCTAATTAATACTAGGCTCCATTAAGGACTAAGTGCCAGAATCTTTGGGGTTGGGACACTAGAGATGGGAGTTGAAAAAAAACTACTCAGGGGATCCCACTATGAAGCCAAAGCTGAGAATGACATTTTAAACATTGCTTGTCAAAATTCCATGTATACACAAATCACTTGAGGTTCCCATTAAAAACAGACTCTGGAGCCCCACATTCAGGTATCCTGACTCCTTAGGTCTAGACGAGGTCATTAATTTGTTCTTTATTTTTTTAATGTTTATTTTTGAAAGTGAGAGTGTGAGTGGAGGAGGGGCAGAGAGAGGGAGACACTGAATCTGAAGCAGGCTCTAGACTCAGCTGTCAGCAAAGAGCCTGATGCAGGGCTAAAATTCAGGAACCAGTGAGATTGTGACCTGAGCCAAAGTCAGCCACTTAACTGACTGAGCCACCCAGGTGCCCCCATTAATTTTTACTTTTCACAAGCATTGAGGTTGCTGTCCCCAGACTTTATTTCCAGTAGCACTAGAGAGAGCAGAAGAGCACACCTGAATCCGTTATACCCAACCATCCTATCTGAACACAAATACTGCCATTTTCAGTGAAGACTACTAACTGCTTTAAAAAAGATGGCATTCTCTGCTCATACCCTGCAAATTGGGAAAGGAAAGGATAAGGCAGTGGGGTCTGAACATGGCTCTTTGGGGTATACATGTGTACTCATCCACAAAGGGGATGTTTATTGAGTATCTTCTACATGCTCCAAGTGTATGAGGATGCACTGTGTTCAAGAAGTTGGCTTGGGAATCTTACGTATATTGTGTGAGTTAATCTTCCTAAAACCCTGGGAATTGTGTACACTATGTCCATTTTTCCAGGAGGGTTGGATCCTGGGTGAGCCTTCTTGGGAGTAGAGATTGTTTCTCTTCTCTTGTAATAGCAGTGCTCTTGAAGACCATGTCGGATGTGGAGGCACAAATATAGAGAGCAGATGGGAGACACAAAGGGTAGGGTAGAACCTCTGAGGGAAATTTGATGCGTCAATAATTTGCATTTATGTATTTGGTCAATTTTAATGTGTTGAAAATCAGTGGACATTCCAGGGGTGGAAGGTGGGATGCTATGTGTTACGTTGCAAGTACTGTTTGAACCAGAAAGATGAAATGTACTCACCAAATTGTAAGTCCTTTACAATCCTTTATCTGAGTCTGAGCCTTAGGAAAGTGTGGATATCAATGGGCTATCCAGGAGATGGAGCTGCTAGGAACTCTGTTCTCTGAGCTGTTCTGAGAAGGGAGGATCAGGGACTGGCACCGGGGCCATAGAGGTCAATTTCGTGGTGGAACAGGTCAATTAAAACAATTTTTTTTAACATTTATTCATTTTTGAGAGACAGAGAGAGCCCCAAAATGAGCAGGAGAGGGGCAGAGAGGGAGACACAGGATCAGAAGCAGGCTTCAGGCTCTGAGCTGTTAGCACAGAGCCCAATGTGGGGCTTGAACTCACAGACCTCAAGATCATGATCTGAGGTGAAGTTGGACGCTTAACGGAATGAGCCACCCAGGCACCCCTCAAACAGGTCATTTTTTGACAGAATCTGAAGGGATAATTCTGTCAGGCTCCACACACACCTGTAGACAGAAGGACTGTTCCAGATGCAAATTCCAGGACACCTGAGCTCCATGCCCAGAATGTTAGCCCTGAAGTATGAAACAGTAATCCGGGAACATCAGAAGATTCACTCCAGTGATGGGACTGACGGATGCCTAAGCGTTTATATCATGCACGGTGATCCTGAATGGCTGGTCCCTGCTCCCTATCTTCTCAGGTTCCCCTTCATTGTGTGAGGTGCCAAACTTGATGGGTTCACCAGCATTCTCTTAGTGCACATGTGTGAAGTTTGATAATACCAAAGGCAGAAACGAGAGAAAGTATCAAAAATTTTGGGTGTGATAACACTGGTATGAGGGAGGACTGGTCTGGCCAGAGACTGTGACCCCTTCACGTTTGAAACGTAAACTCAGGTGTGTGGGCTTGGTTGAGAAGAGATTAAAGGCTGGTGCTCTGGAGGCCTGGGCCAGTAAAAGGAGGAGCACAGGATTACAGGTTTTGGCCCTGAGAGGGGCAATGCATGCACAGAAATCCCCTGTGCACATGTGCAGCATTTGGCCAAAAACTCTATCTGTGCAGGTGCTGTGGGGAGCCATTACCACAAGTGAAGTCTGGGGAAATGAGGGCTGAATCACATGAGTGTCTTATGCACATGTGCAAAAGTGGGCTGAGAGAGGCACGGAAAGGTGTCATACTGAGTCTTATGCCCACGTTGTGAGTGGGCAAGGTGTTCAGACCATGTGGGAAAGGTGCTCAAAATGAGAGGTGGTACTGTGTGGTGTTAAAAGATGAACTGGTACGTGTTCATATTTTCAAGAGTTAGCTGACTACTTTTTTGTCTGTACAAATGGTTAGACATCTTCCTTCTGTAGATGATAGTGGTAAAGTTTTTATAGAGATGTGGAAACAAAGGAAAGACAGTGATTTATTGGATTCAGTATTTGCCCTCATTTTTGAATGCAATTTTATACAAACAAAAACTGCCCAAAAATTAATATCAGAAACCTTACAGATGGGTATTACGGTAACCTGCCTGAAAGGACAACTTACTTGGAGATTAAAATACCAGATAATAAGGTAAATTAAATAACATATGAATGAAAAAAAATGCAGTGTATAATAGCAAGAGGTTTACTATAGAAAGCATTTACTATAGAAAAGATTTATTACTATAGAAAAGATTTATTAGCCTGTACAAGTTGGTTTTGATAAACTACTGTCTACAGGTTACAGTAAAGGACCATGACTTTCATTGCAACAGTATTTCCCACACACATAAAAATCTGGAAATAAGTCCTTCTCATATTGTCATTTAGTGTTATTTTTTTCCCCAACCCTCAAGTCACAGAAATAGATTTTTGAATATCAACTAGCTAAAAACCCTGCACAAAGTGACCATTAGTCACTTTAGTCTCACACTGGTGTGACTGAGTGTTTTTAGATTGGTGGTGTTTGGAAGAATGACAATAAGGTTTTCCCTCAGTTTGGTTTTGGAAGGATATGAATAGGGTGTTTCTTTAACTCAGGTAATGCTTACCACTTTTCAAACCTACACTTTTTTTCTTCCCACAAGTGTTGGTGGTGTTTCCCCAGGTACCTCAATTAGAGCTTGTGTAAGGATTACAAACATCTGTATCTTAAGGGGTTTCTCTCCAGTATGGATTTGCCTATGTCCATATAGTGGTGAGCCATAAAGGTTCAACCACATATTTCACATTTGTAAGGTTTCTCAACAGTATGTATTCACTGATGATGAGACAGTTGAGTGTCAGTCAAAGGTTTGTCCACATTCCTTACAAATGTACCTTTTCTTACCAGTACCATTTGTCTTCTGTATATTTAGTCTTGAGGACTGACTAAACACGTTCCCAGGTTTATGACATCTGGATGAGGTTTTTTCCCCCACATGAGTCCTCTGATGATCATCATCATTGGAGGACTGGTTAAGAGCTTTCCTACATTCATTATATTCATAAGGATTCTCTCCTATATGCATACTCTTATATATAGTAAGATTGGAGCTTTGATAAATATCATCCCCTTAATTATTCATAATGATTGTCTGGAAAATGAGTCCTTAGACATTGTTAACAGCTGACCCTGGTTAAACTGTTTTCTCAGATTCACTGCGTTGTACAGTTCTGTCTCCATTAACAATGCTCTGGTAGGATTGTGGGTTTGACTCCTTGGTGAAGGACCTCTCAAACTGAAACCACTTAGCACTTTTTTTCTTCATTTTAAATCTATGATTTTCACAAGTATTTGACGGAAAGGTCAATGCAATCCTATTTTTGAAATGGTTCAAATAATTATTTTTAGCGTGGACTAGGTAACTGTAGAGAGACAGGTCCTAAAGGTGTGGTGATGAGAGAATTGGAAAGCAGAGGGCTGAGACTTTCCAGGAGCTGAAGCATTGGTCCCCTAGCTCAAGCCTCTTTTATTTTTGCAAATTGACTGATAACAGCAAGCACATACAACACTGTGTTGGACATCTTGACAGGTCCTGCACCTGTAGTGTATTCCATACTGGGTCATGAGTACGTCTGGTGCCAGACAACACATTCTCATCCCCAGGCCTGGTGCCCATATGATGTTCTTCTGGAGAGAACGAACAGTCCTGGCAGCCTTCTGTCCTGGGAATGAAACTGCTTTCAGTTTCTAGCTGCTCTGTCCCTTTCCTTCAGGACATTCTTATGGTGCCTCCAGTTTCTTGTCCTCCAACATCTCCCCCTTTTTGTTTGTATACAATGGACTGGAGAAGGACATTGCATAACCCAAACTGTCGGTTGGTACATTGACAGGCTCATTTTCCTCAGCACCAGACTGTACGTGCAAATATAAATACACTGCATATTAATACAAACAGAATAGCGGTAGGGAAACTGAAAATCTTAATATGCTCTGTACGGTTTAATTTTCCTAATCCCTCTGATCTACTTTCTAAGATCTTAGAACCAGATAACATGTCCAGACTTGTTTTGAAAGTCTCCTATATCTCTGCTTGCAGATGTTAAATGTCCATGGGCACATTAGATTGCCCAAGCAAGGGGCACCTGGGTGGCTCAGTCGGTTAAGCGGCTGACTTCAGCTCAGGTCATGATCTCACGGTTTGTGAGGGCTGTGAGTTCAAGCCCCGCATCGGGCTCTGTGCTGACAGCTCAGAGCCTGGGGCCTGTTTCAGATTCTGTGTCTCCCTCTCTCTGACCCTCCCCTGTTCATGCTCTGTCTCTCTGTGTCTCAAAAATAAATAAATGTTAAAAAAAAAAAATTTAGATTGCCCAAGCAAATGTCTCTTAACATGATTCCATGGAAATTTGGTGTTATTAAACGGTAATGGGGTTACACATACTGATGTAGCATACCAAACACATTTTAATGATATTCGCCTTTGTAGGCTCACTAATTGATCTCCCAGAAATATCACAGCCTGTTGTAGGTCTGCAATTTCTCTGGACATTCTACTCTCAATATCCCTCTCTGTCTTCCAAAGTTGGTGTGATTTCTCATGCCATTGTTGCACAAGTTGTGCTGTATACACAGATTGGTGCAATGAGACAACAGCAGTAGCTGTGGTGGCAGTGACAGCAATAATGTTTATAATAGCTGCAACAAGCATTCCAACAAATTGTAGGGATTGATAAAGAATTTGCTGTAGAGCCTGGTCCATCAGATACATTTCTGGAGAATGTTGCCATGGTGGAGACCTGTAAACCAGCACCCACAGGCCAGTGTGTGCTCCAAGTAAATACAAGCTTTCTGATGACCGATTAAAGGGTATGGAATTGTTAAGACAAGTGTATAATGAGCAGTTAACACAGGTTATAAGGGCCTCAGAATCATTCCAAACTATGTCATTTTAATAGTACATATGGCAAACATACGGACACAAGCCCATATGTACCTGGTACTATTGCCCGTGAAGGACAAAGTAGTATATTGTTGGAGCTGTCTTTGTAATACGTGCCCTTCCAGGTATGTAAAGGGTGAAGGGCAGCAGTTAATTTCCATATATGCTTTTGTAATGGTCCTTGTTGTAAATGAGGACTGGGCACAGAAAATCCCCCACCATGCCGAACAACTGAGACATTAGGAGTGGCGCTGATAGTATGATTATGAACATACCATCGTAGATTTCGTAACATATTTTTAAGGCAAGCTGAGCCCAAAGGGCTCCAATCAATGATGCTTCCATAGGAAGTATTTAAAAGAACTCGACCTATCTCCCCTCTACATGCTTCCCAAGTCACCCGTCCATTCCATTCTGACAATGTATGAGTAGCACAAGACGGAAGTATTGGAAGAGTGTCATTAAGATTGGAGCCAATCAGAGAATGGGCTGATAGTAAGAAAATAGATTTGTGCTGGGTTCCATTTTTAATAATAGATAGTAATGCTTGAGGCTTACTTTTGAGGCCATTTCCCATAACCACAACATATAGGAGGACCTTCAATCCCTACAGTATAATAATCCATAACAGTACCTTCTTCATCTGGCCTAAGGGGTCCTCTGCTGTCAAATGGTCCAGGTGTCCATTCAGTGTCATTTGTATATACTGGCACGGGGGAGTCATACCAATTTACGTCCTGATTGAGAGGCGGATGAGGGATGTAAGCCCAGTAAGTACAGTGATCAGCGTTTACCATAGTAATGGTAGCTGAGAGCATCATATGGAAAAGGCGAGCAGGAGTTTGTGGGCTGCGAGTCTGCATCAATATTTTTTCAACGTCATGCGTCAACCTCTTAACTTGTCCCCAAGTAGGAGGTTGAGCGGTCCTAGTGCACCTCAGAAGAGGGTGTGGTGCATTGGGCACAATTATTGGTTTCTGGGTGGACATTCTGCAAAACTCTTAAACTAGTGGGGTCATGTCGAACCGAAATTGCTTGGATCGTCTCATTCCTGGGTTTCAACCGGCAACTGTGTAACTACTGGTAGCCTTGATCTGTAGAGACATAAGCATACCCTTTGCCTCACACAACAACCTCTCCCTATTCCCAGTGTCCCTTCTCATCTTTCCAATATACTGGCTGGTGAACAGGGTTGACCTTTTGCTTGTGCCAGTGTACCTCAGCAGCAGGACATGTATGGGGTCCTTGTATGTCCAAGAAATTTAAAGTATATAAGGCAAGATGTAATTGTTTCCGTGGTGTAGGTCTAAGTCCTTCTGCTCCTACCCCTTTTTGTTTAATTAACATGTTTTCAAGTACCTGATGAGTATGTTCTATGATCCCTTGACCTTGAGGGTTATAGGGAATGCCAGTAAGATGAGTAATTTGTTGGGCTGCAAAGAAGTGGGCCACCTTATGAGATATATATGCGGGGCCATTATCAATTTTAATGCATTGTGGGATACCTAGAATTGCAGAGGTTTTAAGGAAATGAGCAATAATGTGCAAAGCCTTTTCTCTGGTATGTGCCATGGCTCAGATATATCTGGAGAAGATATCCATAGTAAAATGCACATAAGAGAGCTTACCAAAAGCAGAAATATGGGTAACATCAGATTGCCAAAGTTCATTTGCCTGTAGTCCACGAGGATTCACTCCAGAGTTGTATGGAGCCACAGTGAAGGGCTCGCAAGAAGGACAGGCACTAACAATGTCTTTTGACTGAGCATGTGTTATAGCATGTCTATGGGCAAGTCCTCAAGCACTAGTAGGGTGAAGCATATGCTTCTGTTGTGCCATTTGTAAGGTGCCTTGTAATAAGTCATCAGCGATGGAATTTCATAAGGCTAATGGGTCAGGAAGGTTAGAATGACTGCAAATACGAATGATATATAAAGGGTGTTGCCTATACTGTATTCTTGTAAATGCAAAAACAGAAGATGTAATTCATTTTGTGGAACAATATGTGCAGTTTCAATATTTAGGACTGTGAACCACACATATTGTGAATCTGTCACAATATTGAGGGAGGCAGATACAAGATGCAACAATTCTATAATAGCTGCTAATTCAGCCTTTTGGGTAGATGTATAGGGTGTCTTAGAAATAGGGCCATGTATAGAAGCTTTACCATGACCAATTCCATCTGTATAATATGTGTCAGTATCTGTCAAAGGCCAGTCTCAAACTAGCTTTGGCCAAATCCATGATGTAGCCTTGAGAAATGGCAAAATTTTGTCTCTTGGATAGTGGTTGTATAATTTCCCTACATAATCAGACAAAGTTATTTGCCCTTGTATATTAGTTTGGTAAGCCATATTAATTTGTTGATAAGGGAATAATTATAGAGGAGGGATCGTCACCATTAAGCACACGTAATCAGGATCGGCCTCTCCAAATTACATTCCCAATTTTATCCAGATGTATGGTAAGAGTTTTAGTGTCCTTATTTGGTAAAAAACAGCCACTCAATGATTCCCCTGTCCTACCATAAGACCACAGTTGGAGAATGTGGAGTAGAAAAAATCAATAATTGAATAGGAATATTAAGTCAAATATGAATGAGCTGACAATTTTGAATATGATTTTCAATCCATTGTAATTCAGCCTCTGCCTCTTTTGTGAGAACCCTAGGGCTGTTAAGGTTGGGATCACCAGCTAATGTTTAGAAAAGATGAGATAAGGTATAAGTTGGGATACCCAAAGCAGGTTGCAACCAATTTATATCTCCTAATAACTTCTGGAAATCAATTAAAGTTTTTAAATTATCTTGGCGAATCTGTACTTTTTGGGGAATGATGGTTGCCTTGTGAATTTTTGCACCAAGATAAAGGAAAGGATCTTGGGTTTGCACCTTAACCTGTGCTATTATTAGGTCATATTTGGGTAACAATAATCTAGTGGCCTGATAAAGATCTTCTACCTGTATAGGTGTTTCTGCAGCACAAAAATATCATCCAAGTAATGGATAATCAACGCCTGTGGAAACTGAATATGTAATTGTGAAAGTGGCCGATTTAACAAAATGCTGACACATAGTAAGGCTATTAAGCATACCTTGTGGAAGAACTTTCCATTGATAGCATTGCACAGGAGCCATATGATTGTATGAAGATACAGAAAAAGCCAATTTTTCTCTATTATCTGGCTGTAGAATTGTGAAAAAACAATCTTTTAAATCTGCTATAATTAATGACCAGTTCTAAGGAATCATAGGAGATGGGAGCCCAGGTTGCAAAGGTCCCATGGGTTGTATCACCTCGTTTACCTTTCTTAAGTCAGTAAACATTCTCCATTTTCCAGATTTTTTCTTTATCACACACACAAGAGAATTCCATGGACTGGTGGACATTTCTATATGACCTGCATCCAATTGTTCTTGAACTAATTGCCTTAAAACCTCTAACTTCTCTTTTGGAAGGGGCAACTGTTCCACCCACACCAGGGCAGTTGTTAACCATTTTAATGGTAAAGTATAACATTGTTCAGGAACAGTTATGTATATATGTATGTTCAAAATTACACTAAACTTGAATTCTGTACAGGATATACGGGATATCGCAGGCCCATATAAGGAGGCTGCATTTCAGCAGTAATTGGCTCCATAGGCCCACTTCCTTGTTGTCCAAGCCCTTTTAATGGATTATAATTCATTTTGGACATAATATTGGTTGCAGCAGGGGAAACATAGGGAATATTAATATATGCTCTCCATTGACTTAATAGGTGTCTTCCCCACAGATTAATAGCTATATCAGTAACATAAGGCTAGAGAATAACAGCCTGGCCTTCAGGCTCTTTACATAGAAAAATTTCAGCACTCTGTTGGATATCGACAGCTTTTCCTACACCCAGAAAGACTGCGGATAGAGGTCGAAGTTGCCAATTCTTAGACCAAAACTTAGAAGCAAGGATGGTGATGCTGTCAGCTCCTGAGTCTACCAGGCCAGTAAACAATTTTCCATTAATTTGTAAGGTCATCTCAGGCCTTCTGTCTTTTAGAAATGTTTGCCAAAATACCTGTTTTCTGGTAGATCCAAACCCTCCCTGCCATTAGATCAGTG
Organism: Panthera uncia; assembly: GCF_023721935.1. Classification (NCBI taxonomy): domain Eukaryota; kingdom Metazoa; phylum Chordata; class Mammalia; order Carnivora; family Felidae; genus Panthera; species Panthera uncia. The sequence goes on along the minus strand of NW_026057588.1, from coordinate 541,935 downwards.
TGGAATTTAAAACAATGTAAGGCAACAACAATAGTTGAACAATGCAATCTCCTGCCATGACACGATAAGGAACAGAATTACTCTCCATTACTAAAATCTCAACCTTAAAGTCAGCATCTATGACTCTTAAGTGGACACAGTTCCCTGAGTAGGAATTGAACCCTGGTCACAGCAGTAAGAGCACATAATCCTAACCACTACACCACCAGGGAAATTGAACTACAATTGTCTCTGGGCCATTGATCTGGGACCTGGTAGGTTTCCATTCCTCCAGTAGTGGGGGTAGGGGCTCAGATTCTGAGTCCTCATTATCTACAAGCTCATGATTACTTTCAGCCAGTGAAGGGTTGCAAGGGCCAATACCCCTGTCTTTCCCCAATTCTGACTGCAAGGGCTGCCACGCCAGGGAACTTAAATTACATAAAGACCATAGGGAGAGAAGGATGGCTTCTCCTCTCTGATGAGCAAGGTGCAAAGCACGTAAAACCAAATTCCATTGTTTCTGATTCAAAGCATTTTTGCTAGAGGGCGTAAACCAGTAACAATGTTTCTTTACTAAATAAAACAAATCCTCAAAACGGGAACATTTCACTTTTATCCATGAGCTCTTTAATAAAGTCTGCAAGAGCTGAATATGTGAGTTATAAGTAGATGGGGTGGAATCCCCAGTACTTACTCTGCAGAAACCCCGAAGGAGGAGCTTCCCTGGCTCTAAAGTTCCCTTCAGTTCCCTGGGCATTTCTTCAGTGGTGCTGCACATGTCCACCTTCAGGTCCCTGTTGGGGCACCAGCGAGACAGGTCCTAAAGGTACGGTGATGAGAAAATTAGAAAGCAGGGGCTAAGACTCTCCAGGAGCTGAAGCATTGGTCCCCTGGCTCAAGCCTCTTTTATTTTTACAAATTGTCTGATAACAGCAAGCACATACAACATAGTAATTGGCGTCTTGATGGGTCACGTACCTGCAGTGTATTCCATACTGGGTCATTAGTACATCTGGCGTCAGACAACACATTCTCATCCCCAGGCCTGGTGCCTTCTGGAGAGAACGAGCGGTCCCAGTGGCTTTCCATCCTGGGAATAAAACTGCTTTCAGTTTCTAGCTGCTCTGTCCCTTTCCTTCAGGACATTCTTACGGTGTCTCTGGCTTCTTGTTCTCCAACATCCAACCATGTTTATCAAAATTAAGGGACTTTGGAACGAAAAGGGATTGTGTGTTGGTTGAAGAATCAAGAACCCTCCAAAAAGAACTTGTCAAATCAATCACATTTAGAATTAAAAAAAAATAATAATGTTTATTTTTGAGACAAAGACAGAGCATGAGAGAGGGAGGGGCAGAGAGAGGGAGACACAGAATCTGAAGCAGGCTCTGAGATGTCAGCACAGAGCCCAACGTGGGGCTCAAACTCATGGACCACGAGATCATGACCTGAGCTTAAGTCGGATGCTCAACTGACTGAGCCACCCAGGCACCCCAATCACATTTAGGATTTTTATCTCCATTGTTAAATGTCTAACTTTCAGAAGTGTTTCAGTGAATGATTAAACCCATGTTATATATGAAATGGTTCGAATGATTACTTTCAGCATGGACTAGGTGATTTTCCAGAATTTCCAAATGTCCTTTCAGAGAATATGTATTTTAATAATGGATTTGGGTCCTTTCATTCAAAGACAGTATTCTGCAAACATAACTGACTTAATGTTGGGTTTTGCCTCCAATTTTTATATCCTTGACCTCTTTTGTCAGTAAGGATTTCATCATGGTAATACAGCCAGTTTTGTCATATCCATCATAATATCATTTCTACCCTTCTCTACCCACCCCCCATAATTATTGCTGTCATTCATTAAGTATAAATACTCAGGTGTGAATGCAAACTGGTACAGCCACTCTGGAAAACAGTATGGAGGTTCCTCAAAAAATTAAAAATAGAACTACCCTACAACCCAGCAATTGCACTACTAGGTATTTATCCAAGGGATACAGGTGTGCTGTTTTGAAGGGACACATGCACCCCCATGTTTACAGCAGCACTATTGACAATAGCCCAAGTATAGAAAGAGCCCAAATGTCTATAGATGGATGAATGGATAAAGAAGAAGTGGTATACAGGGGCGCCTGGGTGGCTCAGTCAGTTGGGTGGCTGACTTCGGCTCAGGTCATGATCTCACAGTCCATGGGTTCGAGCCCCGCGTCGGGCTCTGTGCTGACAGCTCAGAGCCTGGAGCCTGTTTCAGATTCTGTGTCTCCCTCTCTCTGACCCTCCCCTGTTCATGCTCTCTCTCTGTCTCAAAAATAAATAAACGTTATAAAAAATTAAAAAAAAAGAAGTGGTATATTTATACAATGGAGTATTAGTCGGCAATCAAAAAGAATGAAATCTTGCCATTTGCAACTATGTGGATGGAACTGGATGGTATTATGCTAAGTGAAATTAGTCAGAGAAAGACAAATATCATATGACTTCACTCATATGAGGACTTTAAGAGACAAAACAGATGAACATAGGGGAAGGGAAACAAAAATAATATAAAAACAGGGAGGGGGACAAAACAGAAAAGACTCATAAATATGGAGAACAAACTGAGGGTTACCGGAGGGGTTTTGGGAGGGGGATGGGCTAATGGGTAAGGGGAATTAAGGAATCTACTGAAATAATTGTTGCACTATATGCTAACTAATTTGGATGTAAATTTAAAAATAGATTTAAAAAAGAAGTATAAATACTCAGGACCACAGCCTCCAGATCTTCCCAAATTAAGTCTAAGGAATTAATCTTTTTTGCCAATCATTGCCAACAAGCCTAGGATGTTATGGAAAGATGCAACTACAAGATAGAAAAGAAGTTATCTCACTTATTAAACCCACATTTATATATATTAAAATGATAATGTAGAAAATTTTACCCATCCATAGGACATAGCAGAATGGAGAAATAGGAAATACCAGTACTTTGCTGTTCCATGAAATTAAAAATGGACCAAATGACCTTTTGGAATGCTCCAGAAGCCAGTTGGGAGAACACAGCACACCTAAACAAGTACAAATGAAGAAGAACCACATCAAAGAGACAAGGAAAGTTTGTGAAACTTGCCCACTACAGCTGCTCACCCTCTCTGGCACTCCATGGCAAGACTGTGAGAAAACTCTTACCTCCTCTAAGGAGGGAAACAAAGGAGTGACCTGTATGTTCAATGATCTGGCTTGTTGGCAGCTGCCTGAAGGGCTTGTTTCTGTCTGGGAGGACATGCAAAGCCAAGGGACTGACAGCACTCTCTGAATGCACTGTGGTGGGTGCTCAGACAGAAGATGAGTATTTTTTCAAACAATGGAAACTACAGAGGTGAAGACTGAGAGATTGAAGGTATCACACACTCACGTAACTACACTTTCTTAAACTGGGAAATTTCAAAACCTCAGATGTGATAATGGCCAATACATGTGTAACTGAATTACTGTTACTTATCTTTTCCTCTACAAAGCAAGTTAATAAGCCTGTGCCCAGAGGATTTTTTTTTTAACTTCCCAAACCTCAAGGAAAGATCACAAAGTATAAAGAGAAATAGAAAAACACATTCTAATCAGATGAATAAAAGAATAAAATCTTTTTTTTTAATGTTTATTTATTTTTTGAGACAGAGAGAGACAGAGCATGAACGGGAGAGGGTCAGAGAGAGGGAGACACAGAATCTGAAACAGGTTCCAGGCTCTGAGCTGTCAGCACAGAGCCCGACATGGGGCTCAAACTCACGGACCACGAGATCATGACCTGAGCCGAAGTCAGATGCTTAACCGACTGAGCCGCCCAGGCACCCCTAAAATAAATCTTTAAAACTGGCCCTAAAGTAATAAAGAACTTATAATTGCCTGGCAAAGATTTCAAGAAATGATCATAAATGAGGCACCTAGCTGGTGCAGTCAGTGAAGGGTGTGATGCTTGATTTCAGGGCTCTGATACTGGGTGAAGAGATGAATTAGAAATAAAATCTTAAAAAAATATATCCTAAAGATGCTCTTGGAGAAAGAAGAGGAAACAGGTAGGTAATTAAATAATATCAGAATACTATGCATGAACAAAATGAAAATCCAAAGAGACAAGGTACAACAAACAACCCAGAATTGGGAGGTGAAGAGTACAATTACTGAGTTAAAAATGCACTAATGGGACAGCAACGGACTTGATCGAGCAGAAGAAAGAATCAGACAAGCAAGACTCCTTGTTATAAATATCTATGAAAACCAAAGGAAAATGTGGAAAAGAATAGGGACTCATGGGACACCAACAAATCTCACTCCCCATAAGGAGAGGAGAGTGAAAGAGATTACATAAACAACTAAAGGTTTGTAGTTCCCAACTATATGGAAAGAAGAAATTCAATAAGCTCGGTAAATTCATAGGAGGATACATATCAAGACCTGAACGCAGTGACACATTATAATTAACATATCAAAAATCACAGGTGATAATTGTTAAACACCATGACAAAAGCAGCTCATGTTATACAAGAGAGCTTCTTTAAGAATATTAGTGGGATTCTCAGCAGACCTTATAAGAAGAAGTGCATGGGACAATGTATTCAAGTAATGAAGGATAAAAATATATCCACCAAGAATGCTTTATCTAGGAAAATTCTTTTCCATGAATGTAGGAATGAAGATTTTCCCAAGTGAAACCAGCCCCATCCCAAGTTTACCAGTAGACCTGTCCTATACAAATGTTCAAGGAATTTCTTCTAGTTGAAATAAAAAGATTCTAAACAGTAACTGAAACCACATGACAACATGTAGCTCTCTGCTAAATTTAAACATTTACACAATTATAGAGATGTTTAGTGTTGTAACTGGGTAGTTCATGTAGCTTTCATTTCCGCTAGCAATTATTTTTCAAATAAAAGCATAAAAATCCTATCTAGGTAATAAAGTATAAAACATAAAGAAAATAATTTGTGATAGTGGTTGGGTACAGGGTTGGAGACGACAAGTATGGATTTTGCATGTAATGGACAATGTCAGTTTATGACGGTTTATTATAACCTTGAGATGTTGTAAGTAATCTCTAAGGTAACCACAATGAAAATACATACGGAGGACATAAAAGTTAATGAGAATGATATCAAAGCATGTCATGGGTATAAGGACACAATTAGGGATAAAATACGATACCTAAACTTGATACCATGGTATAAAATGTTTAAAAATACCTTCAGGGGTGGGGCACCTGGGAGGCTCAGTTGGTTGAGCGTCCGATTTCGGTTCAGGTCATGATCTCAGGATCTGTGAGTTCGAGCCCCAAGTCAGGCTCTGTGCTGATAGATCGGAGCCTGGAGCCTGCTTCAGATTCGGTGTCTCCCTCTCTCTCTGCCCCTTCTCCCACTCATGCTCTGTCTCTGTCTCTCTGTTAAAAATAAATAAACATTAAAAAAATTAAAAAAAAATTACCTTCAGGGGTGCCTGGGTGGTTCAGTCAGTTAAGCAACTCCAGCCCAGGTCATGATCTTATTGTTCATGGGTTCAAGCCCACAGCAGGCTCTGTGCTGATAGCTCAGAACCTGGAGCCTGCTTCAGCTTCTGTATCTCCCTCTCTCTGTGCCCCTCCCCCCCCCAAAAATAAACATTTAAAAATTACTTTCAATTCACAAAAAGTGTTTTTCTCATGCAAAGGGAATACAAATTTACCAGTAGATCATGAAATTCTATTATTATGACAACTCCCTTAGATATGACACAACATTCACAGAACACTAACCAAGGAAAGAAATGAACAACATGAGTCACAATCAAAGTATGTATGGGTGATATTTATACAGGCAAATACATACATAATTTTATGGGTAAAGGGCATAAAGCTGTTTTATATTTGAGTTAAATTCACACTGTCTTAAAATGCACTGAGATGACAATTGTCAGCCTATAACCAAATTCACAGTACATTGAAACCACAATTACCTAATGTTGTGGAAGGTCCTTGGATAGATTTAACAGATATATTCAGAACATTTCATCCTAAAGCAGCAGAATACACATTTTTCTCAAATGCACATGGAACATTCTCCAGAATAGATCATAAACTGGGACACAAATCAGCCCTCAACAAGCACAAAAAGCTCGAGATCATACCTTGCATATTGTCAGATCACAACACTATGAAACTCAAAATCAACCACAAGGAAAAATTTGGAAAGATAACAAATATTTGGAGACTAAAGAACATCCTACTAAAGAATGAATGGTTTAACCAAGAAATTAAAGAGTAATTTAAAAAGTAGATAGAAACCAATGAAAATGAAAACACGACAGCCCAAAACCTCTGGGATGCAGAATGGTTGGTCCTAAGAGGGAAGTATAGAGCAATCCAACCCTTCCTAAAGAAGAAAGAAATGTCTCAGATACACAACCTAACCTTACACCTTAATGAGCTGGAAAAACAACAGCAAATAACGCCCAAAACCAGCAGAAGATGGGAAGTAATAAAGATTAGAGCAGAAATCAACAATATGGAAATTAAGAAAAGCAAAACAGTAAAACAGATCAATGATACCTGGAGCCGGTTCTTTGAAAGAATTAACAAAATTGATAACCCCTAGCCAGTTGATCAAAAAGAAAAAAGAAAGGACCCAAATAAATAAAACCAAGAATGAAAGAGGAGAGATCACAACCAACACTGCAAACATACAAACAATAATAAGAGAATATTATAAGCAATTATATGCTAAGAAATTGGGCAATCTGGAAAAAATGAACAAATTCCTAGAAACATATGAACTACCAAGACTGAAGCAGGAAGAAATAGAAAATTTGAACAGACCCAAAAAATGGTTAGAGAGGGAGGGAGCCAAAACATAACAGACTCCTAAAAACTGAGAACAAACTGAGGGTTTATGGGGGGTGGGAGGGAGGGGTGGGTGGGTGATGGGTATTGAGGAGGGCACCTATTGGGATGAGCACTGAGTGTTGTATGAAACCAACTTGACAATAAATTTCATAATAAAAAAAAAAAAGAAAATTTGAACAGACCCATAACCAGTAAAGAAATCAAATTAATAATTAAAAAATCTCCCAAAAAACAAGAGTCCAGGGCCAGATCCTTTCCAGGGGAATTCTATCAAATATTTAAAGAAGAGTTAATGCATATTCTTTTGAAGATTTTCAAAAAACAGAAATGGAAGGAAAACTTCCAAACTCATTCTATTAGCCCAGCATTACCTTGATTCCCAAACCAGACAAAGATCCCACTAAAATGGAGAACTACAGACCAATTTTCCTGATGAACTTGGATGCAAAAATTCTCAACAAGATATTAGCCAACCAGATCTAACAATACATTAAAAGAATTATTCACCATGATCAAGTGGGATGTATTCCTAGAATGTAGGGCTGGTTCAATATCCACAAATCAAGCAATATATCACACTAATAAAAGAAAAAAGAGCCACATGATCCTTTCAACAGATGCAGAGAAAGCATTTGACAAAATGCAACATCCTTTCTTGATAAAAACCCTGAAAAAAGTAGGGTTAGAAGGATTATACCTCAAGATCATGAAAGCCATATATGAAAGACCCACGCTAATGTTATCCTCAATGGGGAGAATCTGAGAGCTTTCCTCCTAAGATCAGCAACATGACAGGGATGTCAACTCTCAGAACTGTTATTCAACATATTATTGGAAGTCCTAGCTTCAGCAATAAGACACAACAAAGAAATAAAAGTCACCCAAATCAGCAAGGAGGAAGTCAAATTTTCACTATTCTCCGATGTCCTGATATTCTATGTGGAAAACCCAAAAGACTCCACCCCAAAACTACTGGAACTGATCCATGAATTCAGCAAAGTCACAGGATATAAAATCAATGCACAGAAATTGGTTGAAATTCTATACATCAATAATGAAGAAACAGAGAAATCAAGGAATCTATTCCATTTACAACTGCACCAAAAACAATAAAATATCTAAGAATAAACCTAACCAAAGAGGTGAAAAATCATTGCACTAGAAACTATAGAAAGCTTATGAAAGGAATTGAAGAAGACACACACAAAAAGGAAACACATTCCATACTCATGGATTGGAAGAACAGATATTGTTAAACTGTCAATACTACCCAAAGCAATCTACATATTCAGTGAAATCCCTACCAAAATAACACCAACATTCTTCATAGAGCTAGAATGAATCCTAGAGCATAGAAACAATCCAAAAATTTGTATGCAACCAGAAAAGATCCTGAATAGCCAAAGCAATCCTGAAAAAGAAAACCGAAGCTGGAGACATCACAATTCTGGACTACAGCTGTGTTACAAAGTTATAATCATCAAGACAGTATGGTACTGGCACAAAAACAGACCCACAGATCAATGGAACAGAATAGAGAACCCAGAAATGGATTCACAAACATACTGCCAAATAATCTTTGACAAAATAGGAAAGAATATCCAACGTAAAAGAGACAGTCACTTCAGCAAATGGTGTTGGGAAAACTGGACAGTGACATGCAGAAGAATGAACCTGGACCACTTTCTTACACCATACAGAAAAAATAAACTCAAAATGGATGCAAGATCTAAATGTAAGACAGGCAGCCATCAAAATATTACAGGAGAAAACAGGGAACAACCTCTTTGACCTCGGCCACAGCAACTTCTTACTTGACATGTCTCCAGAGGCAGGGGAAACAAAAGCAAAAAATCAACTATTGGGACCTTATTAAGATAAAAAGCTTCTGCACAGAAAAGAAAATAATCAGAAAAACTAAAAGGCAACAGAGTGGGAAAAGATATTTGCAAATGACATATCAGATAAAGGGTTAGCATCCAAAATCTATAAAGAACGTATCAAACTCAACACCCAAAAAACAACCGAGTGAAGAAATGGGCAAAAGAATTGCATTGACAATTTCCAAACAAGACATCCAGATAGCTAATAGACTAAGGAAAAAATGCTCAACATCACTCATCATCATAGAACTACAAATCAAAACCACAATGAGATACCACCTCACACCTGTCAGAATGGCTAAAATTAATAACCCATGCAACAACAGATGTTGCTGGGGATGAAGAGAAAGAGGAACGCTTTTGCACTGCTGGTGGGAATGCAAACTGGTGCAGCCACTCTAGAAAACAATATGGAGGTTGCTCAAAAATTAAAAATAGAGCTACCCTATGACCCAGCAATTGCACTACTAGGTATTTATCCAAAGGATACAAGAGTGCTGTTTCGAAGGGGTGCATGTACCCCAATGTTTATAGTAGCACTAAAGACAATAGCCAAAGTATGGAAAAAACCAAGTGTCCATCGACTGATAAATGAATAAAGAGTACACACACACACACACACACACACACACACACACACACTGGAATATTACTTGGTGATCAAAAAGAATGAAATCTTGTTATTTACAGCAACGTGGATGGAACTAGAATATATTATGCTAAGCAAAATAAGTCAGTTAAATATGACTTCACTCATATGTGGAATTTAAAATAATGCTGTTGAAGAACAAAAGAAAGCATATTATTATGGGATTGCAAAACCAGAATAACAAAATTTAACCCCAAAAATACTACATAAAAAAGATAAATTTTTAAAAGGAAACCTTCTATATAATTTTAAACTGTGTATCCATGAAGAGCAAACATTTTGACTTATTTCCATGTCTTCACTGATAGTAAAATAGTAAAGAATATTCATTGAAATCAACCATAAAAGACTCTAATGAAAAATTTTATGAATAAGCACTGAAAATACATTTAAAAATGTAGTATGTTTCAAATATATTCCTCCTGTTACAATGAAAGTAGGGCTATAATCCATTCCTAGTACCAAGCAGACAAACAATACCTTTAATTTCCAAATAAAGAAACACCATAAACATTGTAAAATATACCAGCAATTGCTTTAGAAAAAAATAGATATTTGGGATTAAATTCAGAAAAATAAATATTTCAGATTACCTTCAGAAAAACCAAATGATTAATTTTTTTCCTAAAGTAAAATTTCATTTCTAAAGAAAACTTTTTTAAATATGAGAATTTTACTAATTATCTACCTCACTTCTTATAACAACATGCCCACATCATATCAGAATTTTTGTTCTAAAAATTCAGAGATGAGGAGCAGCTGGGTGGCTTAGTCAGTTAGGCACCTGCCTCCTGGTCTCAGTTGAGGTCATAATCTCATGTTTTGTGAGTTCAAGTCCCATGCCCCAATGTTGGGCTCTGCTTTGACAGGGTGGAGCCTGCTTGGGATTCTCTCTCTCTCCACCTCTCTGTCTGCCCTACTCCTGCTTGCTCTCTCTCAAATAAACTTAAAAAAATTAAGAAAATAAAAATTCAGAGGTAAGTCTCATACACAATCAGAAAGTGCAAACACATATGAAAAGTAACAACTTCATATCATACAAAATGATAAAATTATGCATTTATGAATGAGTAGAGTAACAACTTAAAATTAATTATAGGCTGCGTATTTCCAGTTCTAAATGTTCTACCTCCCCTGGTATTAATTTCCGTAGGAATTCTAGGATACAAATAGATACATTAAATTATTTCCTCATGGAGGAATGGAACACAGAGAGTGGAAATTTCTAACTTCAGTTAATACAAAGAAAAATGAACTTTGGAAGTCAAATAAAGGATTAGATTTTCTCATTTTAGGGAGGTGCTTTGTAATGAAATTACTGAGTCCCAGATTTGTATGATTAGGATTAAAGCCTCCATAACATTGGAAAGCATAAAGAAGAAAACGTGATATCTGTCTTAATTATTTCCGGGGTTTCTGCGCCAAAACCCAATATGGCCACCACTACCCTGACACACTGCCAACACAAAGCAAAACAGAAATTATAAATGAGTTAGCACAGAGATCCTCAGAAATATGGAGATTTCCTCAGGGGCCCTCAAAGCAATTGAGAAGCTCTCAGATTAAGGAGGCCCTCACACTCCAAGGGGAATCTCCTGGTCCCTCATTGTGGATGTGATGGACCATCACCGCAGCTGAAAGAGAATCCTTAGAGAATATGAGAGGTTGATAATATCAGACAGCAGATGTCTCTCTGTGAGAGGGAGAGGAATAAAACTAGGCTTCTTAGACTAATTTCCATTCAAAGAGAACTACTCGAATGACATCTTAAGGTGTATCTTCCTCCTTCACATTTGGACCTCACCGCTATCATCTGCTTTATTCCTTCCCACCTGCCTGGGTGAGTGCCTAATGTTCCTTTTGCTTCACATGCCAATGCTTGAACTTTTGTTCCAAAAAGATGACCAGGCCTTGTTTTGGCACAATGAGACCTGTTTATAGAAAAAAAAGGAATATTTAGGACACCAGAGGTACTCAGTCGGTTTAGCACCTGACTCTTGATCTCGGCTCAGGTCATGATCTCATGGTTCATGAGATCCAGACCAAGTTGAGCTCTGTACTGACAGTGAGGAGCCTGTTTGGGATTCTCTCTCTACCTCTTCCCCCGCTCTTCCCTGCTTGCGTTCTTTATCTCAAAATAAATAAACTTTTTTTTTTAAAGGAATATGAGTGTTGATGGAGATTCTATCTTTCAATCCACTATTGTGTTCAGTAGAGAAGAAAGGACATTGTAGAATTCTGGAAAATGATTTCCCAAATGCTGTAGCCCAACAACCCCTGTGGAACATGCAGGAGGAATTTCCCATGTTCAGATCTTGACCTTCACTTTTGAATACTACTGATAAGGGAGTGTGGAGCAAGCTAAGGGCAAAATATAGGCTAACAACACCCCAACCCCAGGTGGTATATGTGTGATATTCCTCAGATGCTTCTGGTTGTCCAAGAACAAGGGAAAGGAAAGAAAGCAACTGATAGAGATCACAGTCATGCAGGAAAGGAACCTCCTTTAGATTACAGATCATTTAATAAACTGCAAGAAAAAGGCAATCTTATCCATAGCTTAATTTCTGGAAATTTAGAGACTGTTTCCTGGAGCCCTCATATCACCCTCATCAAGATGTAAGAAGGTTTAAGTGCTTGCTATGGTGGTGATGTGGGAAACTAAGGCAAATGAAAAATTAAATTCCCTTACTGCCTATAGTCCATTCCCAAGTCCTTGAAACAGGCAGAGTGACCTTCCTCTAAGGCATCAGCTGCCTCAATAATGACACTTTGCTGGGGGCAAAAGAGAATCTTAGTTTAACATTAATCCAACCTCAAGTATCCTGTAAGTATACTTCCTTTATCTCAACTGCCCCAAGATATATGCTGGCAATCATACGCCAAGCTTATAGCCTCCCAATATACATCCAAAGGGTCTCATGACTGAGGTTTTACTAAACAGTAATAAATGGTGCTTCTCTAGCAACAGCTAGCCCCTCAAAGTCCTGGAAAACTTGCTTTCAAAATTGCTTAGAGACTTACTCTATCCCTGAAGCCCTTCGAACCTGAAGGTATATAATGAGTTACCTGTCACAACGCCAGTGTAACTATTCTGCCCATGGGTGCTGTCCCCATGCTTTAATAAAATCACCTTTTTGCACCAAAGACATCTTCAAGAATTCTTTCTAGGTTGTCGGCTCTGGACCACCCCACCATCACCCCAAAACTTCATTGCTACTACTACATCAGTGAGTAGAAATTGGTATTTAAGACATGGGAAATACCATTTTATGTCACTCAATGTTTAGAACTGCCATTAATCCACAGAAATGATGCTACCTTAAGGAAGGGGAAGCAAAAGCTGAAAAGGAAACACCAGGAAGAATTTTCTCTCTACACACAAATAAGTAACTTTCCCTTTACTGCAAGGATATGAATTCCATTCTCATAAAAAGGAATCTTCCAAGAAACTGTGTTCAAATAAAGGAACAAAACCCTCGAGTGATGTTTGGGAAGTCTGGAAGGAGTTATGCTCACCCAAGAGGAGGTTTCCATAGTTCTCTGACATCACATCCCTGTACAGTTCCTGCTGACTGTGGTTCAGGCATTCCCACTCCTCCTGAGATAATTCTATGGCCACATCCCTGAATATCAGTGGTCCCTGCAATAAATAACACAGTTACCAAGTGGACATAGGCAGGGGTCATAATGGTACCTAAGATGAAAGAGGTGTAATAGGTCAACTTACAAGATATCAGAAAGCTTATTGTATATAAGTTCGGCTTAAACTCACCTTTCATGAATAATTGACATAAAAGCACATGTAGTTCCCTTTTAGGGTTATCAAAAATTACTAACCGCCCTATCTCACTTCTGTGACCTCGCCTGCTTGCTAAATAGATAACTTAGGTTGCAAAACGCTCCCCTACACCTTCTATCAAGATCTGGCCTAGGCAAGACCAACATGTAAAAAGTCACGAACTCACTGCCCCATGGTATCTTAGGTGTCTAACTATGACTGGTCATTTTAAACCCTCTTAGGACAAAGAACTTTAAATTGATAGGTTCCCACCAAAACTAACGTCTGTGTGTCACAATATAATTGGCTACCATGAAATGCTGTAAATTGTAAGTGGTTAAACAAATAATGACGTATTCTGACTTGCTAAAATCCATATAAGCTCACTGCTACCTTTGTTCGGGGCCATTCTCTGCATTTTTCTCCTTAAGATCAAGAGATCAGGTTTGGCCCGGTCATGAATAAAATCTTGCCTCACTTCTACTCAGTGTCTGGTCGTTTTTTTCGACAGCAGCCTGTTTCAGAGGGAGTTAATGTCACCAGCTGGAACCCAAGACCAGACCTTCATTGCTTACCTGCTTGTGCCCACAGATCTTAGTCCCTCATTTTACTTACCCTCTTCTTTCCACCTTATCTTTTACTTGAGGCAAAACACCCCATGGGCATAGCATCCTGTGGTAGAAACAGAAAGCATTCAACAAAAGGTAATGACTGCCCTGAGGAAGAGTTTGAGCCTGCTCAATTTGAGCTTAACCCCTGACTTCTACCTCTCCAGATGACCCAGGGAAAACCACAGAGTGACCACCAGTTACTTTTACCTCATTATAATACTAAAACTGCCACCTCAATTTACCAAACATACAAATTATGTATAGAACTGTTCTCTTAAGGTGTACATGTGACCTTAAGCCCAAATCTACCTAAGACAACAGACCTCAGAGCACCTGGGTGGCTCAGTCAGTGAGGATCTGACTCTTGATTTCAGCTTTGGCCATGATCTCAGGGTTCCCAGGATCCAGTTCCCTGTGGGGGTCTGAGCTGACAGAATGGAGCCTGGTGGGGTTTCTCCCTCTCCCTTTCTCTGCCCGTCCTCTGCTCATGTGTACACTTGCTCTATCAAAATAAATAAAACTCTGAAACAAAGATGACAATGCCTGTCTTTCTAAATTTCCACCCCAGCCCTAAATAAAAGGAAACCATTTCCCCTGCCTCTGTGGGTCTCTGCTTTGGAAGTTATTCCCTGTGATCTCCTTATTGGCTGTAAATCTAATTTTCTTTGAGTGACAATCTCACCTGGGGTAGTTTCTAGTTATGACTCTGTTTCAGGGTTTTAAGGCCCCCAAACACGTCATTATGTGATTCTTGTTTTCATTTTCTGAAAATATAAAGAAGTAAATAGAAGGGTATTTCTGTGACCTGATGTGGAGTGAATTAAAAACATCCTGGGTGGAGGTGTGATTTAGAATCTCTATTCCCACAAGTCAATATCCTTACAACAGAAAGGTGAGTCCTTCCTTGTCCAGTGGACACTGATGTGATGTGGGCTGGGAACCAAGAGTCAAGAAGTATTCTTGAGATGTTTTTGGTGCCAAAAACTGGTTTTACTAAAGCATGTGGACTCCTGGGTAGACTGTCATTTTGAGAGGGCATTGATTATATACTTTTAATTTGGGGAGTAAAGATAAAGTTAGTTTCCAAAGGGATTTTCATATGTTAACGAAGACCAAGTTAGATCTTGCAGGTCTGGCTATTGTGAAGGTAAAGCGACCCTTTGCCTCTAACAAAGCATTAAATTAAGGCACTTGGGAATTCCTAGAGGAATGTCATACTCTGCCAGTCTCAAGTATTTATCAAGGTGCTGCAAATTGAGGGAAAGTTAATGTTATCTACAGTTCTTTTGCCTTTGTTTTTCTCACCAAAACTATGGCAAGAGAAACTGACAAGTTTCCAGTTTCTGCACATCATTTAGTTAATTCCCCTAAAAGTCTTACAAATGATGAGAGGCAAAATATGAACTGTATACTAGGGGAGAAATCTGGCAAAGATAGCAAGCCAAATACTAGAAATTAACATCAGCTGTAAGGAAACAAATGGATATCAGTACCTAAATCACACCAAAACATCTGTATTACTGGTATGTTCTTGTGGTCCCAAAAGAAAAAATCAGATACAACTCTGATTATGAGGATAGAGTAGATTTATAGAAAGTTATATCACATATACTTATCATGTCCTGTAATATCTATGGTATTCATAAAAAAATTTTTTTAACACGTATTTACTTTTGAGAGAGTGAGAAAGAGAATGAGTGGGGTAGGGGCAGAGAGAGGGGGAGGACAAAGAATCCAAAGCAGGCTCCAGGCTCTGAGCTGTCAGCACAGAAATTGACACAGGGTTCAAACTCAACTTACTGCGAGATGATAACCTAAGCCAAAGTTAGACACTTCGCCGACTGAGCCACCCAGGAGCCCCCGTAGCTATCATTTTCAACTCTGCCTGTGTACCCATGAAAAAAGAAACATTTTGAATTACTGGCATGTCTTCAAGGACAGTAAAGTTGTAAACAATATTCATAAAATCAACCATGGGAAACTCTAATAAAAACTTGTATGAATGAAGCACCTTAAAAAAAATAAATGTATTATGTTAATAAATCCCTATTACACAGAATTTAAGGGCTTAATCCATTCTTTAAGAAAACAAAAACCTTTCATCATTTTTTGTTTTGTTTTTAAGTTTATTTTGAGAGAGAGAGAGAGAGAGAGAGAGAGAGAGGAGGGGTAGAGAATTCCAAGCTGGCTGCACACTGTCAGTGTAGAGCGGGGCTGGAACTCATAAACCACGAGATGATGTCTTGAACTAAAATCAAGAGTCAGATGCTCAAACCTCTGACCCACCAAGGTGCTCCTAAACCTTTCATTTCTAATAAACAAACACCATCAAAGTTGTAAAATATGCCAATAATCACTTTACCAAAAAGTCTTTTGGGTTAAATTCAGGTACATTTTCAGGAAAGTAGAAAAACTAATGATTCATTTATCCAGGAGTTGAAGTTCTCTGATTTTAGTTTTGTGAATTTTAATTGCATTCTTCTGATAGTAGAAAGTGGAATGATTTTACTTTTATTTGTTATCTTTTAGCTTTATCTTCAAATGGCACCCAGAGCCTCCTTCCAAAGATATGCATAGAAACTTCTTTCCAGAGTGTCAGTGGGTAGACATAACCATAGTGCTCTTGAGAATGTATACTTGATGATAGACTGGAATAGTGTTGGGGAGAGACAAGTGCATCAAAGATATCATGAAGGACATACCCAAAAGGTGACAACTGCCCATAATAAGAATCTCACTGCCCAAAATGCTGAAGGATATAAAACGTTTTGGAAAACTCCCCTTTCTACGTCCACTACTTCTGCAAAGTGGCATGTTTCTATAATCAAAGGCTCAAATCAAATGGTCAAACATACATATCTGCAGAACAAAAGTTAGGAAATCTAGAAAGTGACCTGGTCCATGCTGAAAATACTTATACCATTTTATCAATAGGATTACATTGACCTTTCGAACATTTCTGAAAATCAGAAATTTTAAAAATAAAAAAATAAGTAGTATCCCTTTGAGGGATCTTCACTGAGCAGTCAATCTTACAACATAACCACAGCATTTTTAATGAAAACAGAATTGCTCAGAACAGTGAATCTGAGAAAATATTTAACCAGGGTTCAAACATTAATTAACATCTGAGGACTCATTTGCCAGAGAACCATTATGACTGTAATAAATGTAGGGAAGTCTTTTATCAAAGTTTCAACCTTATCATATAGAAGAGTATTTGTCTTTAGTCAGATTCCTGAGGGGAACCTGAGAGGGAGTAGGTCGTGTCTGTTACATCCTTAAGAGCAACCTTACTCCAGAGGGGGTTTGCTGCAGTCAGACACTCCCTGCATTGTTCCAAAAAGTGTTTTTCCCCACCCAGGGACCTCAGGCCCTAATCTTTCCCTTTCTGCCTACTGAATCCTATCTTTTCCTATTATAATTCTAAGTGAGGCCCAGAGGTGATCAGGAAGGTTTCCCATTAATTTATCAGAGTTGAGTGCAGGCTTTGGCTCAAGGGTCTCCTGTACAGGAGTTGGGGAGGGTCAAGTCCTGTAGCACACTGTTTCTATGCTCAAGCAGAATTTGTGGGCTTCTGTGGGAGGGGAGGCCCCCTGAAAGCAGAGAAGGGAAACTCAGTGATTGGTCTCCAAGTGGGAGCTGACAGTTTCTGAATAGCTCCTGACACAAAGGACTAGGAACTTGGGCCTTTTTTGCATTTCAAAGCCCTGCCTGCAGGCGATCAGGTTACAGGAGGTGAAGAGGCAGTGTTGGTGTCTTTACCGACATTTTCTCCTACTTGTGCTGTGTTTTCTCCACAAAGATCTTCTGAGAAAGAAATCTTGAAGAGGAGGTGAAGGAAAAAATGGCCAGTTCTCAGGTAAGCCTTGCGCCCCAGGCCGGAGGACCTGTGATCTTTTTCTCCTGAATTCCGGGCATGTAGAAATTGCAGGGCACCTGGGTGTTTCAGCCATTTGAGCATCAGACTCTTGATTTGGGCTCAGGTCATGATCCCAGGGACCTGTGATCCAGCCCTGAGTTGGGGTTCCTGGCAAGCTTAGAGCCTACTTAAGATTTCCTCTCTCTCCCTGTGTCTCTGTCCCCCATTTGCATGCATGTTCTCTCTCTCTCTCCCTCTAAATAAAAAATTTTTTTAAATGCCAATGATTTTTTTTTTTTAATCAGTTCTGATGGTTTGCTTTGTGTTTTCACCGAATTACTAACCTTTCAGAAATGATACTCTAGGTTATGTTTTAGAACACTCCTCCCCTATATCCCAGAGACCTCTCTCTCTTCTGTCCAACATGGCTATCAGTATGGCAACAGCAGTTCTCACTTTGAATTAAATTCCTGCAAGTATTGAAAATATTCCCTTTGTGACAGATCCAGAGGGGAAGGTGTTGAGGCCAAATTTCCTGTTGCTGATGGGGTCTGGTCCTGGGATAGCAATCAAGGAAAACCATTCCCATGTAGGTCTTATCTGAATGCTTTCTCTGCCCCAGGTAGAGTAGGATTATGAAAATGCACAAATACACCAGACAGATATGAGGCACAGAATAACTGGAATGCTCCTGCTCTTCAGGATGTGGAAAAGGTACTTTAAGATATTCTAGATATTACAAGACCTGGAACTATATGTAATTGAAGGCTGTATAAATCCACCGTATCCTCAAAGTTGTTTATATTGTGATTTACTGTTTGGGGTCACAAGAACACACTGGTGACCGTGTGTCCTGAGGTGTGCCTTAGGCACTGACATGAATGGTGTACTTGCAGCTGATGTTACCTTCTATTCCTTGGCTTTGGCTCTCTGCCAGATTTCCCCCCAATAATGTTCATATTTTCCTTCTTATCAGTTATAATGATTTTAGGCCTATTCCCTGAGCAATTTCCAGACACCATCGCATTTAAACTGGAAACTTCTTTCTCCTAGTTTCTCTTTCCTTGCATATATATTTTTCTACCTTGTAGTTTTTTTCTTTTCTTTTTAAAGTTTATTTATTTTGAGAGCGATAGAGCGAGAGCAGGTTTATTTAAGTTAAGTTAAGTTTATTTATTTTGAGAGCGATAGAGAGAGAGTTGTAGAGATTGCAAATCCCAAGGAGGCACCACAGGGTCAGCACTGAGTGGGACATGGGGCTCGAGCTCAAAAACCAAGAGATCTTGACCTGAGCCAAATTCAAAAGTCAGAAGCTTAACTGATTGAGGCATCAAGGCACCCCTTCCTTGTAGTTTCTGATGAGCAGAACAAAGCCAAATGAAATGTAGATGAAATTAAATTTTCTTACAACTTAAAACCCATGGAGAAATACTTGAGACTGGCAGAGGGAGATATTCCTCCAGGAATTCACAACTGCTTTAATGTTAATGCTTTTCTAGAGGCAAAAAGCTAGCTTAACTTTACAATAGTCAGACTTCCAGTATCCTGTGAGTCTTCTTTAACATATGAAAATCGCTTTAGAAACTTCTTTTATTTCTACTCCCCCCCCCCCAACTTAAAGTCATGACACATACTCTATTTACTTCTATGTATTTTCAGAAAAAGAAGAATCACATAATTAACAGGTCAGCATATCTTAAAATCCCGAAATAAAACAGAGCACAAATGATGAATGAAACAAAATCTTTCAATGAGGGGCACCTGTGTGGCTCAGTCGATTAAGCATCTGACTTGAGCTCAGGTCATAATCTCACCGATCCTGAGCTGGAGCCCTGCATGAGGTGATCAGGAGTCAGGCCTCTCCATATTTCTCTCTCTCTCTCTCTCTCCCCTTCCCCCCCCCCGCCCCTCCTGGTATTCTCTCTCTTCTTCTCTCTCCACCCTCTCTCTCTCTCTCAATAAAAAATAAAAAAGCTTTCAAAGAAATACTATGTTAGGAGATCATGGAGTACTATGGTCAAGACAATTCTTGAGATACTCTCTGGTGCCAGATAGTTTATTGAAGTAGCACAGGGACAGGACCCATGGGCAGAAAGAACTGTACTTTGGTTGCATGAAGCTTATATGTTCCAGGGGAGGGTAGGTGCACAGAGTGTTCAATCACAAATGTTTCTTTAAATTTCTACTTGTAAAACTGCTTCTGCAAGATTTCTCTGGTGCTCATCATTCAGTTCCATATTAAGCAGTGGTGAGATGTACTGGCAGTCACGAGACCCTGTAAAAATGTAGCAACCAGTGGTACCTGGGTTGTTCAGTCACAGCCTGGAGTCACAGCTTGGGTTCTCTCCCTCTCTCTGCCTCTCCCCATTTCACACTTTGCTTACCCACACTCTCTCTCACAATATAAATAAACATTAAAAAAAAAAAAAAGAATGTAGGAACCAGCATTTATTTGATGCATATCAAAATTATAGGATTATATGTTAGCTTTATGTGCAAAAGGTGGAAATTTTTCTGATTGTATCCCTCATCATACTAGACTCAGAAATAATAACATTATATATATCATAATGTGTGTTTGTGTTGATAGTGTGAGTAAAAGACCTAAGCGTCATCATCTACAACTAGTTTTATGAGTTTTATGTCATTGAAAAAAATTTTTTTTCTTTTTTTTTTTGAGAGAGAGAATCCCAAGCAGGCTCCACACTGTCAACACAGAGCCTGAGGTGGAGGCTGGAACTCAGGAACCATGAAATCATGACCTGAGCCAGAATCAAGAGTTGGGCACTTAACCAACTGAGCCACCCAGGCGTCCCTCATTGAAAATGTTTCTTAGTCACCATTACACTTTCTTACTTTATCATATTTAATGCCTATACAAGAATGTAATGCCTTAATATTTATGGATATGAGCATGATGTATAAAGATAGATCAATTTTGTGTGCATACCTTATTCTTTCCATCATTCTTCTCAGGTTTGACACCTGTTATGAACATTGCTTTAGGGTCCCTTCTCCATATTGACCAGTGTGTTATTTTGGGTCAACTCTAGGTCAGATGACCTGTATTAAAATATGATCCCTACCAGGTACTGGATGACTGACAAAATATTTGCTAAAAATAGAATAATAATGTGTTTCTTCTTTTAGATTGTTATTATTTATTTTCCATGAATTTATGAAACTGTTAGATGCTATCTACTAACCAGGAAATGCCTCGAAAGGCTTGCTGTCACATTTCTTGCTATTCTAGAAGAACCTGTAATTGCTATAAATCCCATTCAGTTCCAAGTCCTCCAAGAGTTCTTGTCTTTGAGTTCTACTTCCTCGTTATTGAAATATGTATCTCCTGGCCCATAGACTAATGCTTTGTAGAAATGCAGACAACTACCTCATCCTAGAACTCCTGAACAGTATCTGCATTTTAACAAGATCCCCAAGGTCCTGTTGTGAAATTCTAATTCACATTACAATATGCTAAATACATTTGTCACTCCCCAAAACTTTCCATTTAAGAAATAGATAGCACATGTACCATATGATGTAAATACAATATTCAAAATGTATATGCCTGTGTTGATGCCTTCATTTTACAAATTCTCTTGAATAAACACAGTATTTATAAAGGTTCTTACCTCCAAGGTAAAGAATATACTAGAGCATAATACTGGGTGACAAATAATCTTACCTCATCAAGCAGGAACCTCACCTAAGCCAGAACCAGTTCTCCTGATCTAACTGAACTAATTATGTCAAGTGGAGTATAAGGTTGCACATAAGCCTTAAGAGAACAGTTGTGTACATACTCTGCATATTTCATAGGGAATGAGGTTTGTGCTCCTCCTTGGGTGAGATTTTAGTATTATAATGAGGTAAAAGGGAGCTCCTGGGTGGCTGAGTCCATTGAGCATCCTACTCTTAATTTAGGCTCAGGTCAGGATGAAAGTCCTGAGATCAGGCTCCACTCTGAGCATGGACCCTGGTTGGGATTCTGTCTCTCTCACTTTCTGTCCCACCCCCTCTTGTGTGTGCTCTCCCTCTCAAAGACATAACATTAAAAAAAAAAAAGTTTATATATACATATATACATATATATATGTATACATATATGTATATACGTATATGTATACGTATATATGTATATGTATAAATGAGGTGAAGGTAACTGTACATATATGTATATATATGTATACATATATGTATACATGTATATATGTATATGTATAAATGAGGTGAAGGTAACTGTACTCACTGCCGTGGTTTACTCTATTATCCATGTGCTTAGGTGTGAGTCAGGGGTTAATCTCAAACTGAGCCAATCCAAACTCTTCCTCAGGGCAGTCATTACCTTTTGTTGGATGCTTTCTGTTTCCACCACAGGACAGTATGCCCATGGGGTGTTTTGCCTGAAGTAAAAGGTAAGGTGGAAAGAAGAGGTTAAAATATGGGACTAAGGTGAGTGGGTACAAGCACATAAGCAGTAAATGTCAGGTCTTATGGTCCAGCTGCTGACATTAGCTCCCTCTTTCATTTGACTTAGCATTAAGAAATCTGCCTATGGCCACTTGGTAACTGTGTTATTTATTTCAGGGACTGCTGACATTCGAGGATGTGGCCATAGAATTCTCTCAGGAAGAGTTAATATACCTGAACTACAGTCAATGCGAACTATACAGGGATGTGATGTTAGAGAACTACGGACACCTCCTTTTCTTGGGTGAGGATAACTCCTTCCAGATTTCCCAAATCACACTCAGGGGTTTGTTTCTTCCTTTGAAGACTGAATCTTGAAATTTTCCTCTATTGCATGGCTGGGATTCAGATCCCTGCAGTCAGGGAAAGAAGTAGGGGTTTGTAGATATAGAGAAAAATCTTCATGATGTTTCCTTTTCAGCTTTATCTTTCCCTTCCTTAGGATAACATTATCATTTCTGTAGATGAATGGCAATTCTAAGCATTGAGTGGCATAAAATGGTATTTCTGACATTTTAAATACCAATTTCTACTCATTAATGTGGTAGTACTCAGAAGTGGAGGTCAATATCTGAACATGGAAAGTTCATCCTGTGTGTTCTAAAGGGGGTGTTGGGCCACAGCATTTGGGGACTCATTTTCTAGCATTCTACCATGTCCTCTCTGCTCTACTAAGCACAATAGTGGATCAGAAGTTAGAATCTCCAACCACACTCATATTCTGTTTTTCTAATAAACAGGTCTTGTTGTGTCAAAGCCAGACCTGGTCATCTTTTTGGAACACAAGAAGGATGTCTGGGCCATGGAGAGAAAGGAGACAGTAGCTACACACCCAGGTAGGTGGGAATGAAGCGGATGACAGAGGTGAGGTCCAGTTGTGAAGGAGGAACTGGACCTTAGAATGCGGTTGAGCAGCTCTGCTTGAATGGAAATTAGGTTGAAAAGGCCAGTTTCAGGGCTCTTCCTCTCACATCAGACATCTGCTTTCCAACATATCATGCTTTACATTCTCTAAGGATTCTCCTTCACTTTCACTGAAGGTTCTTCACATCCACAGTGAGGTCCTCCATAATCTGATTGGTTCTCCATTTGCTTTGAGGTCTTAGGGAAATGTCTGCCTTTCTGAGGAACTGTACACCAATCCATTTCTGAGTTCTGTTTTGCTTCTTGTGTGAAGTGTGTCAGGGTAGTGGTGGGCATCTTGGGATTTGGTGCAGAAATCCCAGGAAGGCTGGAGTGAGACATTACAAGTTTTCTGGTTTATCCTTTCAGTATTACAGAGGCTTTAAACTTAATCATACAAAATAGAGATCCAGTGATTTCATCAGGTAACAAAGCAACTCCCTAAAGTGAGAAAATCTCGTCCTTTGTTTCACCTCAAAAGTTCATTTCTTGGGTTGCCTGGTTGGCTCAGTTGGTTAAGCGTCTGGGTTGAACTCAAGCCATGATCTCAGTTTGTGAGTTTGAACCCTGCACCAGGTTCTCTGCTGTCAGTGAAGAGCCCATTTGGGATCCTCTGACTCTTCCCCTCTCCCGTGTGCTCTCTTTTTCTCAAAGGCAAAATATTAAAAAAAAAAAAAAGTTCAGGATGCCTGCATGGCTTAGAATTTGACTCTTGATTTTGGTTTAACTCATATCTCAGGGTCTCTTAGTTGAAGCCTCTCATAGGGCTCTGGGTTGACAGCATAGAAACCATTTGGTTTCTGTCTCCCTCTTTCCCTCCCTCCATCCCTCTGTCTCTCTCTCTCTCTGCCCGTCCCTTACTTGCTCTTTGCCCTTCCTTCAAATAAATAAATAAAAGTTTTAAGGTTCATTTTCTTTGTATTAACTAAACTAAGAAATTTCCACTCAATGTGTTGCATCCTCAATGGTGAAATAATTTAAAGCATCTATTATTTTCCTAGAAGTCTACGTAAATTAATGCCATAGGGGAGCTAGAATATTTAAAAATTAAAACTCAGAGCCTAAAATAAAGTCTCAATTGTTACCGTATTTCTTAATAATTGAATATTCTTATGATTTTGTCTTGTACAGTATGAAGTTCCTGTGACCTTGGCATATGTTTTCACTTTCTGATTACTCACATATCAGATTCCTTTATGTTTTTTTTTTTAAGTTCTGATATAACATGGGCATGTGCTTTATAAGAAGGTATATAACTAGTAAAATTCCTATATTTAGAAAAAAGTTTTAATTATAAATATAATTTTACTCCAGGAAAAATTAATCATTGGTTTTTCTATTTTCCTCAGAATATCTGAATTTAATACCAAAGATTTTTATAATAAAGTGATTGTTGGCATATTTTACAATTTTTATGATGTTTATTCAGAAATGAAAGCTTTTGGGGCACTTGGGTCGCTCAGAAGGTTGAGCTTCTGACTCTTGGTTTCAGCTCAGGTTATGATCTCATTGTTTGTGAGTTCAAGCCCTAAGTCCAGTTCTGCACCCACACTGTGGATCCTGCTTGGGATTCTCTCCCTCTCTCTCTGCCCCTCTTCCTCCTCCCTTTTTCTCTCTCTCAAAATAAACTTTTAAAAAAACATAAAAAGAAATGAAAGTTTTTGTTTGCTTGATTCTAAAGAATGGATTATAGGGGCACCTGGGTGGCTCACTGTTTAAGCTTCAGACTTTAGCTTAGGTCATGATCTTGTGGTTCATGAGTTTGAGCACCCCGCATCAGGCTCTATGATGACAGCTCAGAGCCTGGAGCCTGCTTCGAATTCTGCATCTCCTCTTTCCGCCTCTTCCCTGCTTGTGCTCTGTCTCTCTCTCTCAAAGGTAAATAAACATTAAAAAAAATTAAAAAATAAAGAATGGATTATGCCCTTAAATTATTAACTATTATTAATATATTAGGGATCTATTAACAGAATACATTTTTTTAATGTCTTAAGTGCTTAATGCATAAAAGTTTTCATTAGAGCTTTCCATGGTTGATTTTAATGAATATTCTTTACAATTTTACTGCCCATGAAGACATGCCAACAACTCAACATGTTTCTTTTTCATGGGTACACAGTCACAGTTGAAAATTATAGCTACATAGGGATGCCTAGATTCTGGTCATGATCTCGTGGTCTGGGAGTCTGAGGCCTGCATTGGGCTCTGTGCTGACACTGTGGAGCCTTCTTGGGATTCTTTCTTTCTCCCTCTTTCTCTGTTCCTCCTCTGCTTTAGCTTTCTCTCTCTCAAAGTAAAGGAGGTTGAAAAAATACATATATACATATATATGCTTCTATATCTCTATATATAGGCTTCCTTTAAATAATTCATCTTTTATTTATGTAGAATTTTTTGAGGTATATTTTGTTTTACTCTGGTTTGGCAATTCATAAACCATGAGATCATGACTTGAACAGAAGTTGAACGCTTAACCAACCAAGCCACCTAGGCACCCCTAGAAGAACTTTAACATTTCCTATAGGACAGGTCTGCTGATAAACTTAGAGAGGTTTTTCCTTGGGAAAGTGTGCATTTCTACATTCATGGAAAACAGTTGTGCCAAGTAGGGTATTCTTGGTGGATTTTTTTAAATATAATTTTTTGTTTGTAATTTACATCCAAATTAGTTACCATATAGTGCAACAATGATTTCAGGAGTAGATCCCTTAGTGCCCCTTACCCATTTAGCCCATCCCCCCTCCCAAAACCTCTCCGGTAACCCTCAGTTTGTTCTCCATACTTATGAGTCTCTTCTGTTTTGTCCCCCTCCCTGTTTTTATATTATTTTTGTTTCCCTTCTTCTATATTCATCTGTTTTGTCTCTTAAAGTCCTCATAGGAGTGAAGTCATATGATTTTTGTCTTTCTCTAATTTCACTTAGCATAATACCCTCCAGTTCCATCCACATAGTTGCAAATGGCAAGATATCTTTCTTTTTGATTGCCAAGGAATACTCTATTGTATATGTATACAACATCTTCTTTATCCATCCATCCATCGATGGACATTTGGGTTCTTTCCATACTTTGGTTATTGTTGATAGTGCTGCTATAAACATGGGGGTGCATGTACCCCTTTGGAACAGCACAGCTGTATCCCGTGGATAAATGCCTAGTAGTGCAAATGCTGGGTGGTAGGGTAGTTCTATTTTTAGTTTTTTGAGGAACCTCCATACTGTTTTCCAGAGTAGCTGCACCAGCTTGCATTCCCACTTGGTGGATATTTTTTGATCTTTCAGTATTTGAATACATTGTTCCATGCTTTTCTTTCTATAAGGTCTACTGAGAATCCCAGTAACAATCTTGTAGGAGCTCTTATACAAGATGAGTTGCTTTTGTCATGCTTTTCAAAATTCTTTCACTGGTCATTTTTGATAGGTTAATTACAACGTGTCACTGTGTTCATGTCTTGTCTTTTTTTTCTTGACTTTTTATTTAAATAATAGTTAACATACAGTGCAATATTGATTTCAGTATAATTTAGCAGTTCATCACTTACATATAACACACAGTGTTCATCATAACAAGTGCTTTCCTTAATACCCATCTCCCACCATTGATATTTATCCTACTGTGAATTTGCTGAGCTTGTTAATTTGTCTCCTTTCCACATACATGGGACCTACAAGCCTTTAGTTCTTTATGGAAACTCTCTGCCCCCTTTCACTCTCCTTTCTTTATGGGGTCCCCTTAATGTGTATATTGGTTCACTTGTAGGTGTCCCATGTGTCCCTAGACTTTGTCATTTTCCACATTTTTTTTTTTTTTTGGTCCTCTTAGATAATTTAAAACAAGGGGTCTTTAGATTGTCTGATTCTCTCTTCTGCTTCATAAAGTCTGTTGCTCTCCCCTTCGTGTATGTTCAAATTCAGTGGTTCTACACTTCAGGTCCTAATTTCTCAGTGATTTTTACAGTTTGTCTCTTTGGGTTTACATTTTGGTCATGGATAGTTTTTCTGCTATCATTTAATTACCTATGCGCTTCCTCTTTTTCCTACATGGACATTAAAAAAAAATTTTTTTTTTAAACGTTTATTTATTTTTGAGACAGAGAGAGAGCATGAACGGGGGAGGGTCAGAGAGAGAGAGGGAGACACAGAATCGGAAACAGGCTCCAGGCTCCGAGCTGTCAGCACAGAGCCTGACGCGGGGCTTGAACTCACAAACCATGAGATCATGACCTGAGCCGAAGTCGGACACTTAACCGACCAAGCCACCCAGGCGCCCCATCCTACATGGACATTTTTATGACTTTTTTTTCTTTAATTCTTTGTCTCACCATTAACACTACCTTATTAATTTAGGGTCAGTTTCGGAGATACATTTCATTCCTGTGATTGGAACTAGTTCTATTTCTTTATGACCTTGTGATCTTTTGTTGAGATTGGTGAATTTAAGAAAACAGCCTCGGGGTTCAGGATTATGAACTTGTTTGTACAGGAGAACACAAATAACCAATTTGTAATGTCTGAATTTTTGTAATTTCCTAGTTTACGAAAGTATAGTTACTTCTTTAGAGCCCATGATGCCTTCCTCTGTTGTCCTCAGCTCTGGAGTCTCTCCAGTGTGTAAACAAAAGCTCACCTGTTGTCTGAGCAGCCATCACAGTGCATCCAGCAGGTGCCCTCATTCTCTCTGCTTCCACGTCCTTCATGACAGAAATAAGTCCCTCAGGCACCTGCAAAAAAGCCAGATCACTGAACATAGAGGTCACTCCTGTGTTTTCACCTCCTGATGAGAGGTAACTGTTTCCACACAGTGTTGCCAAGGAGTGTCAGGAAGGGTGAGTAGCAGTGTGGGCCAGTGTCACAAACTTTGTTTCTTTGATGTTTCTTTTCTTCATTTCTACTTGCCTGCATGGGCTGGGTTCTCCTAATTGCGTTCTGGAGCATTCACAAGGTAATTTAGTCCATTTTTGTCTCCATGGAGGAGCACCGTCCCGATGCTCCCTATTTCTCCACTGCTGATGTCCTGTGATGGGTATTAATTTTGCATATTAGCATTTAACATATATGCATGTGAGTGTAATAAGTGGGAGAACTGATCATGTATCTTTTACTTGTGTCTTTCCATAACACTATAGGCCTATTGGCAAAGTCAGGTAAAGAATATTCTTTTTAAAGGGTGATGTAGGAACAAATGGAAGCTGTGGCTCTTAGTATTTACACTTAGTGATGACTTGGATGAAGAGGGTAGAGACGGGCAGAAATGAGGTTACGATGGATATCACCAAAGCGGGATAATTGCCCTTAATGGAACCCGTACTGCCAGAAGAGATCAAGTGTATAAAATACTTGGGGGAAAACCCCACCTTAAGTCAGTTATATTTGAACCCAAAGACCAAAATCCATTTTTGTAAATTTTTAAAAATATTTTACTCATTTTTGAGAGATAGAGTGTAAGCATGGGAGAAGTAGAGACAGAGAGATGGAGACACATAATCAGTAGCAGGCTCAAGGCTCTGAGCTGTCAGCACAGAGCCTGATATGGGGCTTGAACTCATGAAGCATGAGATAGTGACATGGGCTGAGGTCAGATATCCAACCTACTGAGCGATCCAGGTGCCCCTCCAAAATTCATTTTTAATCCTACATGTTCTCTGGAAGGACTTTTGGAAATTCTGGAAAATAAACCAATGCATGCCAAAACTACTCATTGGAATTATTTCAGATATAAGATTGGATTAATCGTTCAGTGATTCACTGAAATACTTCTAAATTTAGACATTTAAAAAGGAAGATAAAAACTCGAAATGTGATTGTGTTGAGATGTCTTTTCAGAGGGTTCATTATTCTTCCACCAGGTATAATCCCTCTTTTTCCAAAGTCTCTAAATTTGATAAAAACCAGACAGTCTGTATGCAAACATCACTGTTCAATGTTATCACATAGTACCTAATATGGAACTAGTTTTTATGTGTGGTGAACTTCAGAAGGCCTTTAATGAGAACTCTATCTTCCATAATTACCAAGGTGTTTAGTATGGAATTACAACTTACCAGTGTAAAGAATCTGGGAAGAAACATGAAGCAAGGGTCAAATCATCAATTTCAGAGAACTCCGTTTCCAGATATCCAGTATAAAAGTAATAACTGTGGGAATGTGTCTTATGAAACCTCAAATCCTATTGTACATCACTGTATCCTTACTGGAGAGAAGACTTAAAATGCAGCAACTCTAGTAAAGCTTTTAATTAGTCTTCAAAACTTGCTCAACAGCAGAGATTTCATAATGGGAAGAAACCTTACAAATATAACAATATGGCAAAGGTTTTCAGTACCACTCAAAACTTGTCAACATGAGGTGTGATATATACTGGGGAGAAGGCTGAAAATGTTTTGGCAAAGGCTTTAGGCAGAACTTCAAACTTTGTGACCATCAGAGAGTGCATACTGAAAGAAATATTACCAATGTAAAAAAATTTGACAAAGCATTTAATCGTCATCAAAACCTTCAACATGAGATCGTCCTGAGGAGATACTTTACAGATGTCAAGAATGTTGACAACGTCTACCTAGAACTGAATTTATAAAACATCAGAAAAACTACACTGGATATAAACCCCAGAAATGTAATGAGTGATGAAAAATGTTTGCTTTTCATATATATTAAAAAAAATTCTTTATAAAGATAAAAAAAAATTACAGTTGTGAACAATTGGCAAGCTATGTAATGGAATGTGAAATCTAAATTGAGAGAATTCTCAGCAGAAAGAAGTCAATACCACTTTTGAGACATGATTCTAAATCAGAGTATTTATTATAGAGAAAAATCCAAAATTAAAACACTCAGGTTGTTTATTTAGCCTTGGACAATGGAGGTGCTATGGGATGCCAACCCCTCCACAAGTGAACATCTGCTTGTAACTTGTGAGCCCCCCAATTTAAAAACATAGGCAATTTCCCATGGAAATAGCCTATTGTTGACCAGAAGCCTCATCTAGAACATAGTCAATACCCCATTATTAATATGTGGTCTGTATTATAGGCAGTGTTTTTATAATAAAGCAAGCATGAGGAAAGAATATTAAGGAAATCATAATGAAGAGAAAACACATTTACAGTATATATATAAATTTGTGTATAAGTGGACCCACCCTATTAAAACCCATTTTCTTCAATGGTCAACTGTGTTTGTTAATATGCGTGAAAGAATCAAGGGAAGATGGATATCTGTCTGGAGAGGAATAATTTTACTGTCTCCTTTTTCTTTTGACCATGATTGTGATTTGTTGAGGGGGGGGGTGTGTGTGGAAAATATTATAAGCTTGTGTGCATGCAAAAGGATTTGATTGTTTCTGTCTCTCAGACATACACGGCTGTTGTATGATGGGGAATTCTCTAATACCAGCTTTTCCATGGAAGATAAAGAACACTGTCATGTACAATGTACGAAGAAAGTCTACATTCACATGCTGTTTGTGGTTGACGTATAACTGTGATGTAAGTAACCATGAAGTGATCATTCAAGGCATCATTATTTGCATTAAAGTAAGATAGAGGAACATTCTGAATTTTAAATAGATATGACAGTTTTTTTGCGAGGAGATTATGGTGGCTGTTGATTTAAAATTTGCATGCATCTTCATAATAGCAATCGATAGAAGTCAAGAATATTAGGCAGTTGAAATAGAGATTTTCACGCATCGTAGGCAAGGATAGCTAACTCTTCTATAAAAGGGTGTAAAATTGTTATAAATCCACATTTATTCAATAATGAGCCTCAGTTTGAACAGAATGGAAAACACAACTCACAGATCAGAGGAACAGAATGGTTCTTGAATGATTGAAAGGGGTGTTTTGACCAAGGATCATATAGTGGTTTTGCACTGGTTTGGTTAGAAGGCATTTGAATTTAATATATTTTGAATAAGAACACTGAATGGATTTTAATGTGTTAACTCTGTGTTAATGAATGAACTGTTCCCCTACACCAACATTAGCCTGCCCCACCTTCATTAAGGTTGCTGGTAAACAGTAACACAAAGTATAATCGACCATTGAACAACATGGGTTTGGACTATGTGGGTACATTTATAGTCAGGTTTGTTTATTGTACAGAAATATATTTTCTCTTCTGAGTTTCTTAACATTTTCCTTTCTTGAAATTACTTTATTGTAGGAATGGCATATATAACACATATAACATAAAATATACATTAATTGATTGTTCTTGATCAAATTCCTTGTCAATAGTAAGCTATTAAAATATAGTGTTGGGGAGTAAAAGTAATACACAGATTTTTAATGGCATGAAGGGTGGGCACACTGAAACTTCCCTACTTTGGCTAAGGAAACAGTAAGATCCAGAAGGCACAGAGAACTCCTGTCAAAATCAACAAAAGCAGGCCCACACCAAGATATATTAGATTAAATTTACAAAATATGGTGATAAAGAAAAACTCTTCAAAGCAGGAAGACATCTTTCACTTATCAGGGAGAACCATAAGGTTACCTGGTGATTTTTCAACAGAAACTTGGCAAGCCAGAAGGGAGTGGCATCATCTATTCCACGTGCTGACTGGGAAAAATAGGCAGCCAGGAATTCTCTATCCAGCAAGGCTATCATTCAGAAGGGAAGGAGAGACAGAGTTTCCCAGACAAGCAAAATCTCAAGGAATTCCTCACCACTGAACTAGCCCTGCAGGAAATGTCAAAGGGGAATCTTTAAGTGCAAAGAAGACACCAAAAGTGACAAAGAAAAAGGATCCAGAAAGTATATAGAAACGAGAAAACAATTAATAAAATGGCAATAAATATGTATCAATGAATACTTTAAATGAAAATGTACTATACCTTCCAATCAAAACACATAGGGTCTCTGGATGGAATAAAGCAACCAAACAAAAACAACAAAAAATAAACCCCAGGCCCATCTATATGCTGCCTACAAGAGACTCCATGTAGACCTGAAGACACTTACAGATAGAAAGTGCGGGTGGTAGAGAAACCTTTCTCACGCAGATGAAGGTCAAAAGAAAGCCAGAGTAGCAATACTTGGGTTGGACAAACCAGATATTTTATTCTTGTGTGGTAATTATCCTGCTTTGGTACCAGGGCAATGCTGGCCTCCTAGGGTTATTTTGAATGGGTTCCTTCTATTCTATTTTTAAGATTTTGATGAAGAGTCCCTAAATTTGGTTTTCTTTTTAATGTTTGTTAGAATTGACCAATGAAGGCAAGAGGCTGTGGGCTTTCCTATGCTGGGAGGTTTTTTATTCCAAATTCAACTTGTATATTTGTGATGATCTAAGAAGATTCCTTATTTCTTGAGCCCAAGATTCATTTTTCAATCTTGGTAAATTGTGCATTGTTTAAAATTACATTTTTTTCAATTTTGTCTAACTTGTTAGTATATCATTGTTGATAGTGATCTGTTATGACACTATATATTTCTGTGGTTATCTGTTGTGAGGTTTCCGTTCCATTTCTCCATTTGGTGTTTGAGTTCTCTCTCGTTTTTTCTTAGTTAATGTAGTTGAAGAATTTCCATTTCTGTTTGTTTTGAAAAACCTGGGCATTATTTTCCATGTTATTCTTTATTCTGGTCTCTTTTATTTCTAATTTTAATTTTTTGGTTTTACGTATTTATTTATTTATTTAGAGAGAGCGAGCATGCAAGCTGGGGCAAGGGGCAGAATAAGAGAGACAGAATCTTAGACTCCTCACTGAGAGTGGAGCCCTACCTGGGACTTGATCCCACAACCCTGGGATCATGACCTGAGCTGAAATCAGGAGTTAGACGCTTAATGGACTGAGATACCCAGGTGCCCCAACTATTTTATTTATTTCTGATTTTTCCTTGGTATTTCCTTCTACTCCTGTAGAACTGAATGTGGGGCTTGAACTTGCTAACCACGAGACCATGAACTGAGCCAGAGTCAGATGCTCAAATGACTGAACGACTCAGGCACCCCTGTTGTTGTTTTTAGTATTTATTTGTTTTTGGAAAGGAGAGAATCCCAGGCAGGCCCTGTATGGACAGCATAGAGCCTGAGAAGGGACTGGAGTCACAAACCATGAGATCATGAAAGCCAAAATCAAGAGTCTGATGCTAACCTACTGAGTCACTCAGGCGCTCCTTAAAGGCGAAGACCATTTTGTGTGTTTCAATAGGTCTATGTATGTCTGGTTCTTCAAAATCAGAGGCACAGTTGTTTTAACAATCATTTCTTGGGGATGTGGAAAGGAGGAGAATGATCTTTCCTCTAAAATGTTGGGCAGGAGTTGCTTTCTGACCACAAGAGTACTTGTACAATTCTCAAGGCTGTAAGGGAGGGTGTCAAAATGCCATTGTGGTACATGTCTATGCTCTTGCTCTACTGTCCAAATGAACTTGAACAGTGTGCCAAAATGCACCTTTCTTTTCCCAGTTACCCAAAATCTGTATGGTGTGTTAAAGACCCCAGATTGATTGATAGGGAGATTCATACATAGATACATAGATGGATGGATGTATAGGTACATAGATGATAGATTTCTTCATGGTGGAGTCCAGGTAAGTTTTATCTTTTTGAAATTCATAACCATTCTTTGGTATTGACTTCTTGCCATATAATTATCTATTGTGGGCCTATTTATTTTTATTTCTATGGGATCAGTTGTACTGTATCTGCCTTCACTTCGTTACTTCTGATTTTAGTCAGCTTTCTCTGTCATTTTGATGATTAGATATAGCTCTGTTGATTTTGGGGGGCTTTCTGAACACCACCTTTTCCTATTGTTGATTTTTCCTATTTTTGCTACATATTTTTCATTTTTGTTTTAGTTATCCTTTCTTCTGCTAATTTTGAGCACATATTGTACATTTCCTGAATTTCTGAGATGTAAGAGAATGATTTCTGCTACATCAAGATGTGCTACACAATTCTCTATTAAGCTATGTGGTCAGTTCCTTGTGTGCAAGTTTATGTGTCCATGGAAGAATGAAGTCCTGGTGATTTCTTTCAGCTATATTCCTGATGTTCTCTGATTGATTTTAAGGTTCTATATTAGAAGTTGTGAGTACATTTATCTGAGAGTAGTATCTGGAATGATTTTACTTTTGTTATTTGATCTCTTTCAGCTGTATTTTCACCTGGCACCCAGACATTCCTGCCAAAGTCATGCATTGAAGCTTTTTCCCAGAAAGTGTCAATGAGTAGATACAAACATAGTTCACCTGAGAATGTACACTTACTGACAGACTGGAACAAGGGTAGGGAGAGTGAAGGGCACCAAAGATATCTGGGGACTCCTTTTCCAGAGAACGATGATGAATGTAATAAATATGGGGAAGCCTTTTATCAAAGCACCAACCTTATTATACACAGGAGTATCCCTAAGGGAGAGAATCTTTATAAATACATTGAATGTGAGAAAATTCTTAACCAGTCTTCCAATGTTGTTGATCAGAGGGGTCATGTGGGAAGAAACCATTACAGATGTAATAATCCTGGGAACATGTTTACTCATTCATCAAGACTAAGCACACATAAGACAACTGGTACTGGAGAGGAAAGTTATATAGGTAACGAATGTGGAAAAGCCTTTGACCACCAACAAATACATACTGGACAGAAACCTTACAAATGTGAAGAATGTGGCAAGACCTTTAAATTCTGCTCAACCCTTACTCAACATAAGTTAACTCATATTGGAGAGAAACCTTTCCAATGTAAGGAATGTGGCCATGTCTTTAAACAGCTCTCAACCTTTACAGAACATCACAGAATTCATAGTGGAGTGAAACCTTACCAATGTAACGAATGTGGCAAAGCCTTTAACCGGCACTCATCCCTTACAAGACATCAAAGAATTCATACTCGAGAGACACCTTACAAGAATAAGGAATGTGGTAAGGCTTTTATTCATTCACAGCCGTCTGAACATCAAAAAATTCGTACTGAGGAGAAACCTTACAAATGCCAACAATGTGGCAAGTCCTTTAACAGGTCCTCAGACTTTATTCCACATCACAGAATTCATACTGGAGAGAAACCTTACCAATGCAAAGAATGTGGCAAGACCTTTAACTGGCCCGCATCCCTTAGGGTACATCACAGAATTCATACTGGAGAGAAACATTACCAATGTAAAGAGTGTGGCAAGGCCTTTACCCACCTCTCAAGCCTTACCAACCATCACAGAATTCATACTGGAGAGAAACTTTACCAATGTAATGAATGTGGCAAGGCCTTTAGGTACTTCTCAACCTTTA
Organism: Panthera uncia; assembly: GCF_023721935.1. Taxonomy (NCBI): domain Eukaryota; kingdom Metazoa; phylum Chordata; class Mammalia; order Carnivora; family Felidae; genus Panthera; species Panthera uncia. Next base: position 506,701 of record NW_026057588.1, on the reverse strand, counting down.
CACAACATCGCGGAATTCATACTGGAGTGAAACCTTACAAATGTAAAGAATGTGGTAAAGCCTTTAACTGGCACTCAGCCCTTAAGACACATCAAAGAATTCATAGTGGAGAGAAACCTTACCAATGTAAAGAATGTGGCAAGGCCTTTTCCCGCCAGGCACATCTTAATGTACATCACAGAATTCATAGTGGACAGAAACCTTATGAATGTAAAGAATGTGGCAAGGCTTTTAGCTACATCTCAAACTATACACAACATCACAGAATTCATATTGGAGTGAAACCTTACAAATGTCAAGAATGTGGCAAGGCCTTTTACCGCCAGGCATATCTTAATGTACATCACAGAATGCATAGTGGAGAGAAACCTCACAAATGTCAAGAATGTGGCAAGACCTTTAACCAGCATTCAACCCTTAGAGAACATCAAGGAATTCATACTGGACAGAAACCTTACCAATGTAAAGAATGCGGCAAAGCCTTTAACTGGCAATCGGCCCTTAAAAGACATCACAGAATTCATAGTGGAGAGAAACCTTACCAATGTAAAGAATGTGGCAAGACCTTTAGCCAGCACTCATCCCTTAGAGAACATCAAGGAATTCATACTGGACAGAAACCTTACCCATGTACAGAATGTGGCAAAGCCTTTAACTGGCCATCAGCCCTTAAGAGACATCACAGAATTCATAGAGGAGAGAAACCTTACCAATGTAAAGAATGTGGCAAGACCTTTAACCACCACTCATCCCGTAGTAGACATTACAAAACTCATACTGGAGAGAAACCTTACCAATATGAACAATGTGGGAAAATGTTTTACCACTGTTCAACCTTCACTTATTAACATAGAATTCAGACTAGAGCAAAGCTTCTAAATGTTAAGATTGTGACAGAATTTTAAGGACTCCTCAACTCTTATTCCATATCAGATAATTCATACTGAAGAGTAATGATACCCATTGGGAATGTGGCAAGATATTAAAGCAATGCTTAAACCTGGATTCTTCATCAGAGAATATATACTGGAGATGATTTTACCAATACAAAGAATTTGGCAAGCCTTTTAATCAGTACTCAAACCTCATTCAACATCACAGAATTCATACTCCAGAGAAAAATGATAACAAATGTGGCAAAAAAGTGTTTCAGACTGCTCAAGCCTTACTCATCATCAGAGTTCCTGTTGTGGAGAGACATTACAAATGTAATGAATGTGGGAAACCTCTAGCTGGAACTCACAACTACCTCAACATCACAGTTATTATACAGGAGTGAAACTGTAAAATGTAAAGAGAGTGGCTGATCTTTAGCTGGAATTCAGTCATGACCCAGTATCCCCAAATGCATACTCGGGGATAATGTATGTATAAGGAAAGACCTTTTTGAATATACACTTTAGAAAACAAACCATACGGAGAGGAAAGTAACCTGAAAGATATAAATACTTAGTCATCTAATTACCTGAACATCAACTGTCAATAAACGTCACAGAATTCACACTAGAAAGGAGTACATTGGTCACTCTATTCAGACCTTATTCTCCACGAAAATACTTAACCATGTGGGATAAAACAAAGTTGAACACTTAGATAACGAATATGCGGGTATGCCTGAAAATAGAGAAGGGGCGGTGTTTTGCATAGGAATAAGTAATTTCAATATGCTTTTGTTTTACCTTGGCCCTTTTTAAGATGTTGACTACAAGTATTAATGTATTTGTGCTCCCAAATCAGTTCAGAAAATTCACTGATTCCCAGTGGGTGTTGAAAGTATGTGGCTGATTCTTCCTGCATCAAAGATATCAGATGCCCTTCCCTCTTAGGTGGGACTCCTGCATACCTGATTTTCCATGGAAGCTGAAGGACAATATGATGTACAATCTATGAACAAACCTAACTGGAGAGGTCATTATGTTTCTAACACTGATGTAAGTTATTACAAAATGAGTGTTCAGAATGTCATTCTTGAACATATATTAAAACTAAAAACGTTTCTGAATGTTATAAAAATAAGTGTTATAGTTATTGGTTTTGTGCAGTCCAGGCACATACTGAGACAACTTCTTACCAGCAATAGTTAGAACTAGAGAATACCAGTTGATGTGGTTGAAAGGAAGAAACCTTCACAGATATCAGAAAGAGAGTAACTAACTCTTCCCTAACATGGCATAGGATTGTACATTGACATCTTGTAAGAATTACCTCAGGTCTCAGAGTTTTAGTATGCAAAATTAAGGTGTTAACAAAATAAATTTTTATAAGATGTCTCCTTAAAGCCTCCTGGTAACCACAAAGCAAAACCTGTAGTAGATACACAAAACATAAAGAGAAAGGAATCAAAGTACACCACTAGAAAATCAACAAATCACAAAGAAAAAGACCAAACGGATAAGAAAGGGGCAAGTAATTCTACAACAGCTAAAAACATGGAAAACAATGACAAGAATAACTCCATCCATACCTGTGTCAATACTTATTTTAAATATAAAGGGACTAAATTCTCCAACCAAAAGATACATTGGCTGAAAGGAAAGAAGTACACAAACTAAGGATTCGTGCTGCCTTCAAGAGACTCACTTGTAGGAACTGTAGGAGCTGTAGGAACACACTCAGGCTGAAAGCGCAGGTGTGGAAAAAGATCTTCCATGCCAATGGAAAACAAAAGAATGTGGAGTAGCCATGCTTACATCAGACAAAACAGACTTTAAGCCCAAGACTGTAAGAAGTCACAGTGCATGTCCTTACAAAATAGAGGGGTCACCTCATGCAGCGTTTTTAGTTATGTGGTGTTTGGCAGAATGGCAATAAGGTGTTCACCCATTTTTCTTGGGGCAGCGGGGGAGGGACACCAACAAGAGTATGTTCATGTAACTCATATAGTGTTTAACAATTTGAAAACCCACACATTTTTCCACTACTCTTGGTGGTGTTTGTATAGGTACCTGAACTGTAGCCTGTGTAATGTTTATGAACATCTGTATCTTAGGAGTTTCCTAAATGGCTAGTTGATATTCAAAATCCTATTCCTGAGATTTGATGGTTTGGGGGAAAAAAAGAACCCTGAATGACGCTTTGAGAAACACCTATTGCTTCCAGGTTTTGATGAGTGTGGGGAAAATAACTGTTGCAATGAAAATCTGGGAATTTTACTGTAACAAGTGGCCAATGGTTTCTCAAAACCAACTTGTAGAGGCTAATAAATCTTTTCCACAGTATTCCATTTGCTAACTTGCTGTAATACACTGCATTTTTTTCCTCTCATATGTCAATTAATTTACATTGTTATCTGATGTTTTAAGCCCTCAAATAAGTTATTGGTCCTTTCAGGCAGGTTACCACAATATCACTCTAAAATTCCTAACATTCATCTCTGAGGATTTTTTCTTTGTATGAAATTGCCAATCATCACTTTTTATGGATTACCTTTGCAATACTTGTGATAGTGGTTTTATTTCATGTTGGGTTCTTTCTGAAATGATAGATGAAAACCTGAGATTCTACTTTGCTTACACTTTGTAGAACTGCAGTACTTGTTACTAAAGGTTTTATACATTATATATGTATTCACCAAATAGAAAACATGAATCCTTTCATGAATCCTTTCATCCTCACATGTATTTAGAATTTGTCTGTGTTACATTAAACCAATAGATTTGTATATTCATGTAGTGTCTGCATTGACAAGACATTTAATTGTGTTTATTGCCTGAACTACTTAATAATCTTTTTGTGCATCATATAGTTGTGTTGATGTGGTCAAAGTTTGATACATTAGAGTTATTTATTTTTAAAAACTAGTTTTGTTTGTTAAATATATATGTATATATACATATATATATATATGTATATATATCTTTTATAGTTTTTTAAAGCAATATAACAAGCTTTCCCTAAAAAAAGAATAAATAGAGGGGCACTTGGGTGGCTTAGTCAGGTAAGCTGCCTACTTCCGCTCAGGTCATGATCTCGTGGTCTGTGAGTTCGAGCCCCACATCGGGTTCTGTGCTGACAGCTCAGAGCCTGAAGCCTGCTGCAGATTCTGTGTCTCCCTGTCTCTTAGACCCTACCCACTCAAGCTTTGTCTCTCTTGTTCTCAAAAATAAACATAAAAAAAATTTTTTTAAGAAAAGACATAATAGAAAATAAAAGTCAATTCAACACAAGGATAGAACTTTGGTAAATATTTGTCCGCCCCACAGAAAAGCACCTAAATATAAAGCAACTATTAACAGACAAGAATAGAGAAAAAGACAAGATATATTAGCAGGGGATTTCAATAGTGAACCTTTCCATAATGAGTAGATTGTCCAGACAGAAAATCAATAATATCAGACTTCAATGTCATTAAGTAGGTGTCTTACAACATTCCATCCAACAGGTAAAAGAAACACGTTCTTCTCATGTACATATGGAACATTCTCTAGTATATGTTATATGCTGGGTCACAAAATCAATCTTAATAAATTTAAGATTGAAATCCTATGAAGCAGGGTGCCTGGGTGGCTCAAAAGTGTCCAAGTCTTGACTTTGGCTCCGGTCACAATCTCACAGTTCTTGGGTTTAAGTCCCCCATCAGACTCCACAATCACAGTGTGGAGCTTGCTTGGGATTCTCTCTCCCTCCCTTCCTTTCTGTCCCTCCCCTGCTTGTATGCTCACTCTTGTGCTGTTCATCTCCAAAGGAACAAAATTTAAAAAAAAAATTCATGAAGTATCTTTTTCAAACACAATGACATAAAACCAGAAGCCAATTAGAAGTACAAAACAAAAATCTCAAGTGTGTAAATACTCAACAAAATGTAACATTCATAAAAGCCAAGACTTGAAAAACATTTGTGGCCCCTATCAGAAAAGTAGATAATGTGGTGCATATATAAGGTATATGCTGGCTTTCACAATACTGATTGCCTATTTGAAGATGTTAAAGGGAGTAGCTCCTAAAACTTATCACACCCAAGAAATTTCTGTGAGGTGATGGATGTTAACTAGATTTATGGTAAATACTTTGCAATATATACATGTATCAAATCCTTAAGTGACACATTATATTAAACTAAGGTGTACAACTTGTTTCTGAATAAAAGTAGGAAAAAAAAACTTAAGCAGACTAGTGGTTGTGCATGCATAAGGATAAGGGAATGAGGGTGGTGACCTAGAATATATTTGCCTCATGAAACCTTGATTTTTAACCTCACAAGACCCTGAACAGAAAGTAAAGCCAAGTCCACTGAAATTCCACACTTATTAACAACACAATTGTGTGAATATTTGCCCATAAAATTATGATGACTGGTTATGGTAGTGATAGAAAACAACTACATCAGGCATATCATGAATTATAATAGGAAAATTATAAAGTATATGCTTATAAAATATTTAAATAAAAAGTAACAGTAATTCCTGTCAGTCAAAAATAGCTAGACCTTCAGAGATAACTATTTTTCAAGTAGAGGTGGATCCTCCTTCTTATGCAAATTCAGAGTGTATGTGAAATTGCACTTGAAATTGACTAACACACAGGTGCTAAAATACCTTGTCCTGGGTTCAATGTTTCTATAAATATTGTCACATCAAACTTATTCTCAACTTGCTTTTCTTAATCAATGCTACACGAGGGTGGTATTTTGACACCAGTAGAATCGATTTCACAAAAACAAAAATGCATCATATACCACGGTAATTGTAAAGAAAACGTCCTTTTTCCAACAGTTTCTTGTCTATATGCTTACAGAGTTGAATGACTATCAACATCTCTTTTAGTGAAAGGCTGGCAGATACGGCCCTCCCAAATATGGCTGCGAATCCTCCTGCTTCACCCTGGCCTCACCTGAGAATCACCTGGAGCTTGTAGTTAAAGCAGCACCGATGCTCTCACCCTAACCAATAGACAGACTCTGGCAGGGGGCACAGGTGATGCTGGTTCTTAAAACTAGCTAAGGGATGTTTATTGTAAACCCAGGCTGATAAGCACTTCTGTGCTTCCAAGTTTTCATGTGCATATAAATCGTTTGGTGTCCCAGGTCCCACAGAAGAAAAACCTGTCAACCTTGCCTGGTTCCACTACAGTAAAGGAAAATGACGACATTAGAAATCCTGCAGGTTTCTGGGGCGCCTGGGTGTCTCAGTCGAATGAGTGTCCGACTTTGGCTCAGGTCATGATCTCACGGTCTGTGAGTTCCGCCCCATGTCGGACTCTGTGCTGACAGCTCAGAGCCTGGAGCCTGTTTCAGATTTTGTGTCTCCCTCTCTCTCTCTGACCCTCCCCCATTCATGCTCTGTCTCTCTCTGTCTCAAAAATAAACATTAAAAAAAAAAAAAAAAAGAAATCCTGCAGGTTTCCAGTGAAAATCTGGACCAGGGAAGATCATTTCCACTTTCAATACACAGCTGCCATTTTCCATGGTTCAATATTTATATTCAAAAACAGTGAAAACAGCAGGGAAACATAAGTTGTGGGCTATGTACTCCATGAAAAATGAAATCCAAACTACACTGTTCACCAAAGTCTAAAGTCATTCTATAACCTTTAAAATGCATGGTTCACTGTTATTAATGCTTTATTGTAAATATTTTAACCCTTATGATTTTATGCACTTGGACAAATCTGATTGCTTTTCTACTGATGTGAGGTAACAGAGTCACTATTTATTTGACTACTGAGGACAAGGTACACTGGTCAACCTTTCCAGGTTAAAACACAGGAGAAGCCCAGACTACACATGAGCTTACTTTCCCATCTAGAAACCAAGACCACATCCACCTACAACAATGTCATGGTCATCTGTGTATCTGACTACATTCTTCATGGGCTAATATCTTTTTTTTTTTAATATTTGTTTATTTTTGAGAGAGAAAGAGCAAGTAGAAGCTGGAGAGGGGTGGAAAGACTAGGAGATAGAGGATCTGAAGCAGGCTCCATGCTCAGTGCAGAGCCTGATGAGGAGCTTATACTCACAAACCACGAGATCATGACCTGAGCCGAAGTCGAATGCTTAAGCAACTGAACCATTCAGGCACCACCAAAAATAAAATAATATTTTTATTGAAGAGGACAACCATAAATATGCCCCCAGATGTTTATTCTCCAAGTAGGCTCCAAAACATGGCCCTTAGGCATCACCTGAGAACGTGTGAGAAAGGAAAATTGGGGAGTTACAGCCCAGAAGTATTGAAATGGTAACATGGGAAGAGACCTAGAAATCTGATATTTTATAAGTGCTTCAGGTAAATCTGATTCAAAATAAATTTGACAGTCTCTGCAGTAACTAAATCAAAGGTCATCCCTGAGTTATACACATTAAAGGTCACTCTTAGGGGCACCTGGGTGGCTCAGTCGGTTGGGCATCCGACTTTGGTTCAGTCATGATCTGACAGTCCGTGCGTTTGAGCACACATCAGGTCTGTGCTGTCAGCTCAGAGCCAGGAGCCTCCTTTGGATTCTGTGTCTCCCTCTCTCTCTCTGCCCCTTCCCCACTCATACTCTGTCTCTATCAAAAAATGAATAAACGTTAAAAAAAATTTAAAGTCACTCTTAGAAACCTTCTGTGTTTGTGGTGATGTTAGTGGTGTGATACACACACACACATACACACACAACATACACATTTGCTTTATTCATAAATAAGTCTGACTCTAACATAGTCTGGTTCAGTTTTCACATCTTCCATGTCTCATGTTCCTCATTGAGTATGCTGGAATCACCCAAAAATACACTTGTCCTCAGATTCTTTCATCAAATAATACAAATTTACATGAATTTGAATTTATTCAAATATTTCATCAAGTAAGATATGAAACACATATGGCCACATGTTAATAGATGTTATATTTTATAATGGAGTTGAATATGGCAACATTCTTACTCTGAATCTGCATTTCATGACTTTTCCTATAACACAATAAATAATTACACTCTTAATTAGTTGTTTGTACTCAGGTATAGAGAATTAGCACCCCATTTGCATACATGATAAATTCTTGTGAATCTGGGTAGGCATACTCTAAATTTCAGGGGATTTTTCATAACATCTGATTCTACTGCAAGGCATGATGTCCTTAGTGTCAGATGCCTTGAAGCACTTCAGGTTACACTGCCCATTCCCAACCATCTCACGTATCCACCTGTCTTACAGATACATTCTTAGTTAGAGTTGTGGTTTGCCAATGTTCAGGTCCATGAGATGAAGAGAGAGGGGCCTTGAAAAGGATGGCCTTCCCTGAATGAAACAGGAGTGGTTGCAAAATAAATTCCTGAAGTCCCATCTGATTTATACTCCCTCCTTGCTGCATGGAACACAGTCTGATAGCTGATGGAGGGGCACACATCTGTGGCCATGAGAGAGCAACTGTGAACACATGGCTGCAGGTGGACAATACCACAGGGAAGAAACGGAGAAGCCAGAGTGCACCATAGGGTATATGAGCCATTTCATCCGACATGAGCATCTATATACTCACTGTATACATACTAGAAAATATGCATCTTCCTTTCTACAAAGTACACATTGGCCTTTTCATGGTATAGCAGAACACAAAACAACAGCTACCCCAAAATGCATCGTTATTGTCACTTGTGCCAGTGTTAAATGTGAGCACAGCCTGGTTCCCAACTTCATGGTGTCAGTCTCTACAATGGACAGACATCCTCTTTCTGCTCCCCACCAGATGGGGAAAAAAATGCTACGTGAGCTGTGCATGAAGAGAGGGGCATCTAGCCTAAAAACTAGGTGCACTGTTTGAGGCAGAAATACTCACTGCCTATGACTGGTGAACGGCTCCTCAACTAATCAGTACTTTGCACAATCCTCAGAGTAGAACACATCATGGAGCTCAAGCAGGACTGAGTATTCTGCCAGCTGTGGATCAGCTTAAGTGGAATGTCATCCAACTACAATGGCTCAGACTGACATGGGGCTAGTGACACATATAATAGTTGTTATGCCTTTAAGATGTTTTAAGTAATCTCTAAGGGAACCACAATGAAAATACCTACTGATAATACATTCACCAATAAATAGATGATGTCATGGATTCTATTATTCTAACAATTCCCGTAGACATAATACAACATTCACTGACCACTAACCAAGGGAAGAAATACACAAGGTGAGTCACAAAGGACACATGGGTAATATTTCTACAGACAAACACATAGATACTTTTAATGGCAAAGGGAACAAAACCAATTCATATTTGAGTTACACTCACATTGTCCAAAAATGTAACGAGTTGAAAATTGTCACTCTATAACAAAACATACAGGTAAAAACAAAACCACACCTAAATAATGCTGTGGAAATTTCTATACAAAAGGAAGCATATTATTATGGAATTGCAAACCAGAATAAGAGAAAATATAACCCAAAAAATTCTACATAAGAAAGATGAATTATTTAAAGGATACCTACTATAATTTTATTTTAAAGTTTACTGATTTTGAAAGAGACAGAGCACAAGGGGGGGAGGATCAGGGAGAGAAGGAGAGAGAGAGAATCCCAACCATGAGATCATGACCTGAGTTGAAATCAGGAGTTGGATGGTGAAGCAACTGAGACACCCAAGTGACCCTGTGTATGTATAATTTTAAAGTGTGACTGTGTACCCATGAAGAAAGGAACATTTTGAATTATTGGCATGTGTTCATGGACAATAAAGGTGTAAAGAATATTCATTAAAATCTCCCATGGAAAGCTCTCATGAAAACTTTTATGAATTAAGCACTTAAAAGACCTTAAGAAATGAACTATGTTAATAGTTCTGTCCTATTCCACAGAATTTAAGGGTATCACCCATCCTCTAGAATCCAGCAAACAAAAAGTTTTCATTTCATTATTTTTAAGTTTGTATTAAAAGTGTATGTTGAGAGAGAGAGAGAGAGAGAGAGAGAGAGTGGCAGAGGGGTAGAGAGAAAGGGAGGGAATCCCAAGTAGGCTCCACTCTGTCACTGCAGAGCCAGGCATGGGGCTTCAACTCACAAATCATGAGATGGTGACCTGAGCTGAAATCAAGAGTCTGATGCTCAATGCCCTGAGCATTTCATTTCTTAATAAACAAATACCATCAAAGTTGTAAAATGTGCCAACAATCACTATATATTAAAAAAAACCAAAAACTGAGAGATGAAATTCAGATACATTCTGAGTGAAGTATAAAAACTAATGATTCATTTGTCCTTAAGTTGAAAGTCTCTGATTTTAGTTTTGTGTATCAGAAATTTTAACTGTATTCATCTGACAGTAGTGGATTGATTTTACTTTTATTCATTACCTTTCAGCTGTATCTTCAAATGGCACCCAGAGCCTCCTCCCAAAGATGTGCATAGAAACTTGTTTCCAAAGACTGTCAGTAGGTAGACATAAACATAGTGACCTTGAGAAAGTATGCTTAATGAGAGACTGGAACAGTGTTGGGGAGGGTGAAGGGCATCAAAGCTATCATGAAGGACATATCCAAAGGGAGACAATTACCCATAATAAGAGTCTCACTGCACAAAATGGTGAAGGATATAAACATTTTAGAACCCCCCTTTCTAACTGCACTACTGCAAAGTGGTGTGTTTCTATAAGCAAAGACTCAAATCAAATGGTCAAACATACATATATGCAGAACAAAAATTTGGAAAACCTGGAAGGTGACCTAGTCTATGCTGAAAATACTTATTTGTACCCTTTTGACAATAGGATTGCATTCACCTTTCAATCAAATATTTCTGAAAATCAGAGATTTAAAAATGAAAAAAAGTGGTAGGTGGTATCCCGTTGAGAGGTCTTCACTGAGCAGTCAACCTTAAAACAAAACCACAACACTTTCAATGAAAACAGGATTCCTCAATGCAGTCTGCATTTAAGCAGCATTTAAGCAATATTTAAGCAGCGTTCAAACGTTAATAAACATCTGAAGACTCATCTTCCAGAGAACCATTATGACTGTAATAAATGTAGGGAAGTGTTTTATCAAAGCTCCAACCTTAGTATACAGAAGAGTATATATTTAGGAGAGAATCATTACAAATATAATGAATGTGGGAAAATCCCTAACCTATCCTCCAATGATGGTGATCATCAGAGGATTCATGTGGGAAAAAAACCCCATACACATGTCATTAACCTGGGAACATGCTTAGTCAGTCATCAAGACTGAAAATGGATAAGACAACCTACACTGGACAGAAAGGTCAGATTTGTAACAATTTTATGAGGAGCCACTCATTTGTGTACAGGCTGGTCTACCTTGAAGCCATTGTATTGATTGTACTAGGCTACCATAAAACAATTAGATTGTCGCGTATTCATTATCAGTGCATGAATCATGATACCTCTCAATAAACATGAATTTCTGGGGCGCCTTGGTGGCCCAGTTAAGTGTCTGACTTTGGCTCAGGTCATGGTTTCATGGTTTGGAGGGTTGGATCCATGTGTTGGGCTGGGTGCTGACAGCTCAGAGCCTGGAACCTGCTTCAGATTCCATGTCTCCCTCTCTCTCTGTGCCTCCTCTGCTCATGCTCTGTGCCTCTCTCTCAGAAATAAATAAACATTAAAATATATATATTGCATTTGGAAAACTACCTGGCAGTGACTTAGGGAAATAAAATTTCCTCCTGAAGGACAGCAGCTCATCGAGTCTAATTATGTCTCTTTGCCAGAAGGATTATTTGAAACAGACCAAGGAAAAGCTCTGAAACCCAGGACAGGTTTCCTTTGTAACAGACATTTGCATGTATCAGGGTAAGTTCCATTTGGAAGGGTGTCTCCCTCTGTGTAGCAGAAAGAGGGAGAATGTGTAAATCTCCACAAACTCTGGTCAGTGGAGAAGGCATGGATTTTAATCTGGACAACATCCCTAGCCTGGGTGACTGTGCTTTGCTGATCTCCTCCCCAAATGCTTCCCAGTAGGATCACCTGTGGAGTTTCAAGAAGGATCATTGCTGCTGCCCTCCCCCTCACATTCTCTCAACTGAGTGGGTGGAAACCACAGTGTGGTTTCAGGGAAGTGCTCCAGGGGATTCAGGTGCAGGATTTTTGACCTCAACACCAGGGATTCCTGGTCTTCCTGCTTCAAAGAAAGAAGAGGTGGGCACAAAATGAGCCACAGGCAGAGGTGATTAGTGTCTAAGAGAGGGAGAGTGGTAGGAAAGCTCGCTGTACACAGAGGGGTGTCGGAGGGTGAAAACCCGAGACAATAGGCAAGGATCTTTGTTTTGTGAGGATTGGGTCTCTCCCACCTTCCCTTTCCCCTATTTCCTTTTCACCACCTACTCGTATTGGCTTGCTAACCCTAGGTGTTGGGTTTTCCATTCCTGATTGTCTCATTCCCATTGTACTCGGGATGGTGAGGCCCCACAGTTCCTTGTGGGTCATACGTTTTATGTTCTACCACTAAGTTGGGTCTTCTGTCAAATTCCTGAGGGGAACCTGAAGGGAAGTCGGTGATATGTGTTACATGTTTAAGAGGAACCTTACACCTGAGGGGGTTTGCTGTGGTCAGACACTCCCAGCATTGTTCCAGTGTTTTGGAAAAAAAAGTGTTTTTCCCCACCCAGGGACCTCAGGTCCTAATCTTTCCCTTTCTGCCTTCTGAATTCTATCTTTTCCTATTATAATTCTTTTTTTTTTTTTAATGTTTACTTATTTTTGAGAGAGACAGAGACAGAATGCGAGTGGGTTGGGGCAGAGAGAGAGGGAGGCACAGAATCTGAGGCAGGCTTCAGGCGCTGAGCTGTCAGCACAGCGGCAGACATGGGGTTCAAACTCACAGACCGTGAGATCATGACCTGAGCTGAGGTCGGACCCTGGACCTACTGAGCTACACAGGTGCCCCTCCTATTATAATTCTAAGTGAGGCCCAGGGTTGAGAAGGAAGGCTTCCCAATAATTTATGATAGTTGAGTGCAGGCTTTTCCTCAAGGGGAGGTAATAGGGTCTCCTGTACAGGAGTTGGGGTGTGTCAGGTCTGCGTAGGAACATTTTTCTATGCTCAAGCAGAATTTGTGGGCTCATGTGGGAGGGGAGGGCCACTGAAAGCAGAGAAGGGAAACTCAGTGATTGGTCTCCAAGTGGGAGCTGACAGTTTCTGAATAGCTCCAGACACAAAGGACTAGGAACTTGGGCCTTTTTTGCATTTCAAAGCCCTGCCTGCAGGCGATCAGGTTACAGGAGGTGAAGAGGCAGTGTTGGTGTCTTTACCGACATTTTCTCCTACTTGTGCTGTTTTCTCCACAAAGATCTTCTGAGAAAGAAATCTTGAAGAGGAGGTGAAGGAAAAAATGGCCAGTTCTCAGGTAAGCCTTGCGCCCCAGGCCGGAGGACCTGTGATCTTTTTCTCCTGAATTCCGGGCATGTAGAAATTGCAGGGCACCTGGGTGTTTCAGCCATTTGAGCATCAGACTCTTGATTTGGGCTCATGATCCCAGGGACCTGTGATCCAGCCCTGAGTCGGGGTTCCTTCTGAGTTTCGAGCCTACTTAAGATTTCCTCTCTGTCCCTGTGTCCCTGTCTTCCATTTACATTCATTTACATTGATCCTCTCTCTCTAAGAGAAGTTTAAAAAAAAAAAAGGCAATGTTTTTTTTTGTTTGTTTGTTTTTGTTTTTGTTTTTTTTTTTAGTTCTGATGGTTCTGCTTTAAGTTTTCACCTACGTTTTAAGCTTCTCAGAAATGATATTCTAGGGGCGCCTGGGTGGCTCAGTCGGTTAAGCGTCCTACTTCGGCTCAGGGCATGATCTCGGCAGTCCGTGAGTTCGAGCCCCGTGTCGGGCTCTGTGCTGACTGCTCAGAGCCTGGAGCCTGTTTCAGATTCTGTGTCTCCCTCTCTCTCTGACCCTCCCCCGTTCATGCTCTGTCTCTCTCTGTCTCAAAAATAAATAAACGTTAAAAAAAAATGATATTCTAGGTTATGTCTTTAGAACACTCCTCCCCTATATCCCAGAGACTTTGCTCCCTTCTCTCCAACCTGGTTTCCAGTAGGACATCAACAGTTGTCACTTTGAATTAAATTCCTGCAAGTAATGAAAATATTCCCTTTGTGACATATCCAGAGAGGAGAGTGTTGAGTCCAGGTTTCCTGTTGCTGATGGGGTCTGGTCCTGGGACAGCACTCAAAGAAAACCGTTCCCATTTAGGTCTGATCTGGATGGTTTCTCTGCTCCGGGTAGAGTACGATTATGAAAATGCAAAATACATCAGATAGATATGAGGCACAGAATAATCTGGAATGTTCCTGGTCATTAGGATGTGGAAAACATACTGTAAAATAGTCTAGATATTACAGGACATGGAGACTATATGTGACTGAAGGCTGTATAAATCCATTGTATCTTCAAAATTGTTTATATTCTGATTTACTGTTTGGGGTCACAAGAACACACGGTGATCCTGTGTCCTGAGGTGTGCCTTAGGCACTGATAACGATTTGTTTCCTTCTAGCCATTATTACCTTCTTTTACTTGACTTTGTGCTCTGTGACAGATTTCCTCCCTATAACGTTCATATTATTCCTTCTTATCAGTTGTAATGATTTTAGGCAGATTCCCTGACTTCGAGACACCATCATATTTAATTTTTTTTTAATGTTTATATATTTTTGAGAGAGACAGAGACAGAATGTGAGTGGGGGAGGGGCAGAGAGAGGGGGAGACATAGAACTTGAAGCAGGCTCCAGGCCCCAAGCCATCAGCACAGAGCCCAGTGTGGGGCTCGAACTCACAGAGTTGTGAGATCATGACCTGAGCTGAAGTCAGGCTCAACCGAGTGAGCCCCCAGGTGCCCCAAGACACCATCACATTTAAAATGGAAACTTTCTTTTAGTTTCTCTTTCCTTGGTTTTTTTTTTTTTTTTTTTTTTTTTTATTTTTATTTTTTTTGAGAGACCCAGAGAGAGCAGGAGGATTGGAGTTGCGGAGAAACCATGAATCCCAAGCAGGCTCCACAGGGTCTGTGCAGAGCATGACTCAGGGCTCAAACTCACAAAACCATGAGTCCTTGACCTGAGCTGAAGAGTCAAACACTTAACTGACTAAGGACCCAGGCACCCCTACCTTGCAGTTTCTGTGAGGAAAACAAAGGCAAAAGAAATATAGGTAAAATTAAATTGTCTTACAACTTACAACCCACTGAGAAATACTTAAGACTGGAAGAGGAAGATATTTCTCAAGGAATTTACAACCGCTTTAATGTTAATGCTTTTCTAGAGGGGAAAAGCAAGCTTCCCTTGACAATAGCCAGACTTCCAGGATCCTGTGAGTCCTCTTTAACCTATGAAATCCCTTCAGAATCTTTATTCCAACCCCCCCCCCAACTTAAAGTATATAATGAATGTCTCCTAACAATCACACTGCAGCTCATTCTTCCCACATGTCCCGTCCCTATGCTTTAATAAGATCAGCCTCGTTCACCAAAAAGGTCTCAAGAATAGTTTCTTGAGCATTTATTTACTCCTGGCCCACCTCACATCAGTTTCTACTGAGCAATGAAGTCCCTCGACTTGTGTAGTAGATGTAATGACTTATGGGAGTAGAGGTTCTAAATCAATCAGACCTTCATCCCGTAGGTTTTTATTTCACTGCATAGTCATGACACAGACATACTCTTCTATTTACTTGTTTGTGTTTTCAGAAAGAAAAGAATGACATAATTAATATGTTTGAGTGTCTTAAAATCCTGAAATACCATAGAGCACAAGTGATGATTGAAACAAAAGCTTTCAATGAGGGGTGTCTGGGTGGCTCAGTCGATGAAGTCTCCACTCTTGATTTCCGTGCAGATCATGATCTCGAGGTTCATGAGAGAGAACCCCATGTTAGGCCACATGCTGACAGCGGGAGCCCTCTTGGGATTCTCTCTCTGTGTCTGTCACTCCCCTGCACCTGCACTCTTTCTTTCTCAAAATAAATAGACATTATATTGAAAAAAAGCCTTTCGAGGTGCCTGGGTGGCTCACTTGATTAAGTATCTGATTCAACTCACAGTTCATGAGTTTGAGTCCCACAACTCTCTTTCTCTCTCCCCCTCTCTCTTTTCACCCTCCCTTACTTGTGCCCTCTCTCTCTTTCAATAAAGAATAAATAAATTAAAAATCTAAAACAAAATAAAATATAAAAAAAGGTTTCCAAGGACAATTATATTATGGGATCATTGAGTACTACGGTCAAGATACTATTTTTGAGGTACTGTATGGTACAAGACGGGATTTACTGAAAAAGGACAGGGGCAGGACCCATGGGCAGAAAGAAATGTATTTTGGCTGCGTGGAGCTTGTATGTTCATGGGGGAGGGTAAGTGCACAGTGTTCAATCACAAAACTTTCTTTAAATTTCTACTTGTAAAACTACTTCTGCAAGATTTCTCTGATGCTTATCATTCAGTTCAATATTAACAATTGATGAGACACACTAGCACTCATGTGACCCTTTAAAAAATCCAGCATCCAGAGGCACCTGCGTGGCTCAGTCACAGCCAGGAGCAGGCTTGGAGTCTCTCCCTCTCTCAGCCTCTCCCCTTTTTACACCATGTTTGCCCATGCTCTCTCTCACAATATAAATAAACATGGAAAAAGAAAAATTGAATGCAGGAACCAGTCTGTATTTGATGATCATCCAAACTGTGCAGGCTCTAGGTCAGCCTTCTGTGGTGAAGGTGAACATGTTTCTGTTTGTATCCGTCATAGTAGACTCAGAAAGAAAAACTGTTATATTCATATCATTCTATGTGTTTGTGTTGATAATGTGAGTAAAAGACTTAAGCATTATCACCTACGACTAGATTGAGAAGTTTCAGGTCATTGAAATGTTTTTTGTTTGTTTGGCTTTTTTTTTTTTTTTAAGTTTTGAGAGAGACAAGGAGGGGCAGAGAAAGAAAGGGAGAGACAGAATTCCAGGCAAGCCACACTGTCAGCACAGAGCCTGAGGTGAGGCTTGAACTCAGGAACCCTGAGATCATGACATGAACTGAAATCAAGAGGTGGAAACCTAAGGTACTAAGCCATCCAGGTACTGCTCTTGAAAACTTTTTCAGTCACCCTGATAATATTCTATTCTACCACGTTTAATGTTATAACTACTTTCAAAATGTATGGATGTGTGCATGGAATGTATAAATATAGATGAATTTTGTGTGCATATCTTCTTTCCATCAGTTTTCTCAGGGTTTAACACCTGTTATGAACATTGATTTAGGGTCCTTGTGTATATTGACCTGTGTGTCATTTTAGATCAACTCTAGGTCAGTTAACCTAGATTAAAATCTGATCCATACCATGTACTGGGTGCTTAACAAATATTCACCAAAAATAGAAGAATAATGTGTTTCTTGTCTTAGATTATTATTTTTTTTTCCATGAATTTATGAGAAACTGTTTAATGCTCTCTACTAACCAGGAAATGCTTGAAAAGCCTTGTCCCCTTTCTTGCTAGTCTAGTAGAACTTGTAATTGCTGTAAAACCCACTCAATTCCAAGTCCTCTGAGAGTTCTTGAATTTGAGTTCTACTTCATTATTGGAATATGTATCCCTTGGCCCATAGACTAATGCCTTGTTAGAAATGCAGACACCTACCCCATGCTAGAACTCCTGAACAGTACCCTCATTTTAACAAGATCTCAAATGCACTGTTGTGAAATTGTAATTCACATTAGAAGATGCTAATGTGAATTAGCATACATTAGAATACATTTGTAACTCACCAAAACTTCCCATTAAGAAATAGACACCACATGTACTGTATGATGGAAATACAGGATTCCAAAATGTGTATGCCTGTGTTGATGCCTTCGTTTTACAAATTCTCTTGAATAAACACAATATTTATAATGGTTCATACCTCAAAGTTAAAGAATATATTACAGCATAATACTGTGTTACAAATTCTCTTACTGCAGAAAGCAAGAAACTCATCTAAGCAGGAACCAGTTCTCCTAATATAACTGAACAAACAGTAATACAGTCCTTGGTGAATCACAAAAAAAACTATACCAAGTGGGGATGTCAGACAAAGGAAAATTGATTTACAGGAAATAAGGAGATCACAGGGAATAATTTCCAAAGCAGAGACACAGAGGAAAGGAGAATAATTTCCTTTTTAAAAAAAAAAATTTTGTTGGGGCACCTGGGTGGCTTGGTCGGTTAAGTGTCTGACTTCGGCTCAGGTCCGTGAGTTCGAGCCCCGTGTCGGGCTCTGTGCTGACGGCTCAGAGCCTGGAGCCTGTTTCAGATTCTCTGTCTCCCTCTCTCTCTGCCCCTCCCCTGTTCATGCTCTGTCTCTCTCTGTCTCAAAAAAAATAAATAAACGTTAAAAAAAAATTAAAAAAAATTTTGTTTAAATTTATTTTCAGAGACAGACTGAGTGGAGGAGGGACAGAGAGAGAGGGAGAGAGAGAGAATTCCAAGCAGGCTCCGTGCTGTCAACACAGAGTCTGATGCAGGGTTTGAACTCAGAAACTGTGAGATCATGACCTGAGCTGAAACCAATAGTTGGATGCTTCAGCAACAGAGCCACCCATGCACCCTGGAATGCTTTCCTTTTATTTAGGGTTAGGGTGGATATTTATCAAAGGAGGCTGGGGATAAGGTTGCACATGAGCCTTAAGAAAACAGTTCTATACATTCACTGTATGCTACATAGTAAATGAGGTTTATACTCCTCCTTGGGTGGAGATTTTAGTATTATAATGAGGTAAAAGGGAGCTCCTGGGTGTCCCAGTCCCTTGAGCTTCTGACTTTTGATTTAGGCTCAAGTCATGATCTCATAGTCTTAAGGTCAAGCCCCAAGTCAAGCTCCATGCTGAGCATGGAGCCTGGTGGGATTTCTTCTCTCTGCCCCACCCATACTTGTGCTCTCTCTCTCTCAGGGAATAAACTTAAAAATATATATAATGAGATATAGGTAACTGTTCTCACTTCATGCTTACTCTAATGTTCATCTGCATAGATGTGAGCTGGGGGTTAAGGTCAAATTGAGACAATGGAAGCTCTTCCTCAGGGCAGTCATTACCTTTGTTGGATACTTTCTGTTTCCACCACAGGACAGTATGCCCATGGGGTGTTTTGCCTGAAGTAAAAGGTAAGGTGGAAAGAAGAGGTTAAGTAAACTGAGGGAGAAGGTCAGTGAGCAAATGCAGGTAAGCAGTGGAATGTCAGATCGTGGGTTGCGGCTTGTGACATGAACTGCCTCTTGCATTTTAGGGACCATTTGAACTCCTCATGTGTCCACTTGGTAACTGTGGTATTTATTGCAGGGACTGCTGACCTTCAGGGATGTGGCTGTAGTATTCTCTCTGGAGGAGTAGGGATGCCTGAACCAGAGTCAGCGAGAAGTGTACAAGGATGTTATGTTAGAGACCTATGGACACCTCCTCTTCTTGGGTGAGGATAACACCCTCCAGATTTCCCAAACCACACTCAGGTTTTGTTCCTTCCTTTGAAGACTGTCTCTTGGAATCTTCCTCTTTGCATGACTGGGATTCAAATCCCTACATAAGGGAAATAATTATGAGTTTGTAGATGTAAAGAAATATCTTCATGATGTTTCTTTCAAAGTTAGTTTTCCCTTCCTTAGACTAACATCATCATTTTTTAGATTAATGACAATTCTAAACATTGAGTGTCATAAAATGGTATTTCCATCTTCAATACCAATCCCTACTCATTATGGTAGTGTAATACTGGGAAGTAGAGATCAAGATGTGAACCTTGGAAACCATCCTGGGTGTTCTAAAGGGGCTATTGGGCATTTTCCAGAATTGCACAATGTCCTCTCTGCTGAGTCCAATACTGGATTGAAAGGTAGAATCTCCAGCAATACTCCTATTCCTTTTTTCTAGCATCCAGGTCTTGTGACAAAGCCAGACCTGGTCCTCTTTTTGGAACTTAAGAAGGAGTTCTGGGAATGGAAGAGAAAGGAGACAGTAGCTACACACCCAGGTAGGTGGGAATGAATGAAACAGATGACAAAGGTGAGGTCCAAATGTGAAGGATGAAGACTGACCTTAAAACGTGGTTTGAGGGGCGCCTGGGTGGCGCAGTTGCTTAAGCATCCGACTTCAGCCAGGTCACGATCTCGCGGTCTGTGAGTTCGAGCCCCACGTCAGGCTCTGGGCTGATGGCTCGGAGCCTGGAGCCTGTTTCCGATTCTGTGTCTCCCTCTCTCTCTGCCCCTCCCCCGTTCATGCTCTGTCTCTCTCTGTCCCAAAAATAAATAAAAAACGTTGAAAAAAAAATTAAAAAAAAAAAACAAAACGTGGTTTGAGAAGACCTCCTTGAATTGAAATTAGTTTTAAAAGGCCGGTTTTATGTCTCTTCCTCTCACAGTGGACTTCTGCTTTCCAACACATCATGCTCTTACATTCTCTAAGGATTGTCCTTCAGTTCCACTGTAGGTCCTTCACATCCACAGTGAGGGGCTCCGTAATCTGATTGATTGGTTGTCCATTGCTTTGAGGGTCCGGGAAATCTCTGTATTTCTGAGGAAGTCTATGTTAATACATTTCAGAGTATTTGCCTTGTGTGAGAAGTGTGTTGGAGTACTGATGGACATATTGGCGGTTGGTGCAGAAATCCTGGAAACAATGGGGACAGATATCACATGTTATGTTTTCCGATATTATGGATGCTTTAATCTTAATCGTACTAAATTGACACCCACTCATTTCATCAGATAATAAAGCACCTCCCTAAAATGAGAAAATCTAACCCTTTATTTTACTTCAAAAGTTCAGTTTTGAGGGCGCATGGTTGGATCAATTGGTTAAGCATCTGACTTCAGCTGAAGTCATGATCTCACAGACAGTGAGTTTGGGGCCAGCATAGGCCTCTGTGATGACAGCACAGAGCAAGCTTGGAATTCGGTCTCCCTCTCTCTCTCTGTTCCTCCCCTACTTGGTCTTTATCTCTCTCTCAAAAAAAAAAACAAAACAAAAACAAAACAAAACAAAAAAAGTTCAGTTGTTTGGTATTAACTAAAATAAGAGATTTCTATTCTATGTGTTCCATTTCTTAATGGTGAAATAATTTCAAGCACCTATTATTTTCCTGGAATTCCTACATGAATTAATGCCATAGGGGAGATAGGACATTTAGAATTTAAAACTCACAACCTATAATAAATCTCAATTGTTACATTATTTCTTAATAATTGAATCATTTCATAATTTTGTCTTGTATAATATGAAGTTCCTGTGACTTTGTCATATATGTTTTCACTTTCTGAGTAGATATATTTGAGATTACTTGATGATTTATTGGATCAAAAATTTTTTAAATTTTTTTTAATGTTTATTTAAAAAAAAAAAATTTAACGTTTATTTATTTTTGAGACAGAGAGAGACAGAGCATGAATAGGGGAGGGTCAGAGAGAGAGAGGGAGACACAGAATCTGAAACAGGCTCCAGGCTCTGAGCAGTCAGCACAGAGCCCTACGCGGGGCTCGAACTCTCGGACTGCGAGATCATGACCTGAGCTGAAGTTGGCCGCTTAACCGACTGAGCCACCCAAGCGTCCCTTTAATGTTTATTTTTGAAAGAGAGACTGAGTAGGGGAGGGCAGAGAGAGAGGGAGACACAGAATCTGAAGCAGGCTCCAGGCTCTGAGCTGTCCACACAGAGCCTGACATGGGGCTTGAACCCGCAAATTGTGAGATCATGACCTAAGCCGAAGTCTTATGCTTAACTGACTGAGCCACCTAGGTACTCCTAGATTAAAAGTTCTGATATGACATGGATGGATGTGTGCTTCATAAGAAATGAGGTAGATGATTAGTGAATTTCTTATATTTAGAAAAAAAGTTTTGATTATAAATGTAATTTTGCTTCAGGAAACATGAATCAGTCTTTTCTACTTTCCTCAGAATGTATCTGAATTCAATATAAAAAGGTTGTTTTTTGTTTGTTTGTTTTTTAAATAAAGTGCTTGTTGGCCTATTTACAATGCTGATGGTGTTTGTTTATTTAGAAATGAAAGTTTTTGGGACACCTGTGTGGCTCAGAGGGTTGAGCATCTGACTCTTGATTTCAGTTCAGTTCATGACAACTTCATAGTTTGTGAGTTCTAGCCCTGTATCCAGCTCTGCCCTGACAGCATGGAGCCTGCTTGGGATTTTCTCCCTCTCTCTCTGTCCCTCCTACTCTCTCTCTCTCTCTCTCTCTCAATATACTTTAATAAAACTTAAAAGAAGGCAAAGGTTTTTGTATGCTTGAGTCTATGGATGGATTATACCCTTAAATTCTGTGTAAATGGAGATATCTATTAACATAATACACTTTTTCATGCCTTTTAACTGCTTCATTCATAAGAATTTTCATTAGAGCTTTTGATTTTAGTGAATATACATTACAATTTTACTGTCCATGAAGACATGCCAATAATTCAAAATGTTCCTTTTCTTTTATGAGTACACGGTCACAGTTTAATATTATAGCTACATAGGTGCATCAGGGTGGCTCAGTTGGTTACGTGTCTGGCCCTTGATTTTGGCTTATGTCATGGTCTCACAGTTTGTGAGTTCAAGCCCTGTGTCAAGCTCTCTGCCAGCAGCACATATAATGGTTTGGTATACTTTTAAGATATTTTAAGTAATCTCTAAGGAAACCACAATGAAAATATGTACACAATAAATATGTACACCAATAAATAGATAATGAAATTAATTCTATTATTATGACAACTCACGTAGACATGA
Source organism: Panthera uncia (assembly GCF_023721935.1). Lineage (NCBI taxonomy): Eukaryota > Metazoa > Chordata > Mammalia > Carnivora > Felidae > Panthera > Panthera uncia. Next base: position 484,038 of record NW_026057588.1, on the reverse strand, counting down.
AACAACATTCACTGCATTCACTGACCACTAACCCAGGAAAGAAATACACAGGATGATTCACAAAGTAAGCATGTGTAATATTTCTACACGCAAATACTTAGATAATTTTGTTGGCAGAGGGCAAAAAGCTGATTCATATTTGAGTTACACTGATATTTTCTGAAAATGTAATGAGTTGAAAATTGTCACGCCATAACAAAATACACAGGTAAAAAACAAAACCACACCTAAAGCTGAGGTTGAAAAATAAAGCTGTGGGAAGTCCCATACAAAAGGAAGCACGTTACTATGGAATTGCAAAACCAGAATAAGACAAGATATAAGCCAAAAACTTCTACATAAAAAAAGGTGAATTATTTAAAGGAAATCTATAATTTTATTTTTTATTTGAAGAGAGAGCACAAGGAGGGGAGGAACAGAGAAACAGAGAGAGAGAGAGAGAGAGAGAGAGAGAGAGAAAGAGAGAGAGAGAGAGAGAGAGAGAGAATCCCAAGCATGCTCTCCCCTGTTACTGCAGAGCCCAATGCAGGATTTGACTCCTAAAATGTGAGATCATGACCTGAGCCGAAATCAATAGTTGGACTCTTAACCAATTAAGCCACCACCCAGGATCCCCTTTGTCACTATGATTATAAATTGTTTCCTTTCTTTAAAATTTTAATGTTTATTTATTTATTTTTGAGAGAGAGAGAGAGAGAGAGAGACAGAGTGCAAACATGGGAGGGGCAGAAAGAGAGGGAGACACTGAATCTGAAGCAGGCTCCAGGCTGTGAGCTCTCAGCACAGAGCCCGACAGGGGACTCCCACTCAAGGACCATGAAACCATGGCCTGAGCTGAAGTTGGACACTGGACCTACTGAGCCACCTAGATGCCCCTGTAGCTATAATACTAAACTCTGACTGTGTACCCATGAAAAAAGCAAACATTTTGAATTATCGGCATGTCTTCATGGATAGTAAAACTGTAAAGTATATTAATTAATATCAACCATGGAAAGTTCTAATGAAAACCCTTATGAATTAAGCACTTAAAAGACATTATTACACAGAATTTAAGGGTGTAATCATTTCTTTAGAATCAAGCAAGCTGAAAACTTTCATTTTCTTAAGTTTTTTTTTTTCATGTATTTTGAGAAACAGAGAGAGAGAGAATGGAGGAAGGGAAAAGATAGACAAGAGAATTCCAAGCAGGCTCCACACTGTCAGTGCAGAGCGGAATGTGGGGCTGGAACTTATAAACGGTGAGACAATGACCTCAGCTGAAACCAAGAGTCAGATGTGCAACACTCTGAGCCACCCAGGCATGCCAAAACTTTTCATTTCTAAATAAACAAACACAATCAATGTTGTAAAATATGCCAACAGTAAGTTTATAAAAACATATTTGGGATTAAATTCAAATACAATCTGAGTGTTGTAGAAAGACTAATGATTCATTTTTCTTGAAGTGAAAGTTCTCTGATTTCAGTTTTGTGTATAAGAAATATTGATTGTATTTATCTGACAGCAGAAAGTGAGATGATTTTACCTTTATCCATTACCTATCAGCTGTATCTTCAAATGATACCCAGAGCCCCCTGCCAAAAATGTGCAGAGAAACTTCTTTCCAAAGAGTGTTAGTGGATAGATGTAAACATTGTGCCCATGAGAATGGATGCTTAGTGATAGAGTGGAACAGTGTTGGGGAGAGACAAAGGCAACAAAGATCTCATGGAGCACATATGCAAACATAGACAACTGCCCATTATACGAGTCTCACTGCCCGAAACGGTGAAGGATATAAAACATTTTGGAAAACCACCCTTTCTAAGATGGCTACTTCTGCAAGGCAGTGTGTTTCTACAGTCAAAGGCTCAAATCAAGTGGTCAAACAGACATATTTGCAGGACAAAAATTTGGAGAATCTGGAAAGTGACCTAGTCCATGCTGAAAATACTTCTTTGCACCATTTTGACAATAGGATTGCATTAACCTTTCAGTCAAATATTTCTGAAAGTCAGAGATTGAAAAGGAAGACAAAAATGGTAAGTGGTATCCATTTGAGGGGTCCTTCCCTGAGCAGTCGACCTTACAACAAAACCACAGCATTTTCAATGAAAACAGAATTGCTCGTTGCAGTGAATCTGAGAAAATATTTAACCAGGACTCAAATGTTAATAAATCTCTACGGACTCATTTGCCAGGGAACCATTGTGACTGTACTACATGTAGGGAAGTCTTTTATCAAAGCTCAAACCTTATTAGACAGAAGAGAATACATTTGGGAGAGAATACTTCTGAATATACCGAGTGTGGGAAAATTCTTAACCAGTCCTCCAACGTTGGTGATCATCTGAGGAGTCATGTGGGAAAAAACCCGTACACATGCAATGAACCTGGGAACATGTTTAGTCAGTCATCAAGACTTAATATCAATAAGACAATCCATGCTGGACAGAAAGGT
>NW_026057588.1:467919-481195 GCF_023721935.1 Panthera uncia | reverse complement strand
ACTGGAGAGAAACCTTACCAATGTAAAGAATGTGGCAAGGCCTTTAAGAACTATCCACAGCTTACTCGACATCATAGAATCCATACTGAAGAGAAATTTCACCAATGTAAAGAATGTAGCAAGGCTTTTAGCCGACAGTCACACCTTATTAAACATCACAGAATTCATACTGATTGAAACTTTACAAATGTAAAGAATGTGACCAGGTCTTTACCCGAACCTTACAACTTACTCAACATCACAGAATTCATACTTGACAGAAACCTTAACAATATAAAGAATGTAATAAGGTCTTTAATCACTTTCAAACTTTACTCATTATCACAGAATTCATACTGGAGTACATCTTCCAAATTTAAGGAATTTGAAAAATGTTTTGTGGACTGCTCACCCCTTACTTTACATTGGAAAATTTACACTGGAATATAACCACTGAATACTAAAGCATGTGGCCAGGTGTTTAAGCAATGCTAAACCCTGACTCCTGACCAGAGAAGGTATACTGGGGAGGATTTTGCAAATATAAGAATTTGGTAAGCTTACAAATAAGAGGTGAAGCTTCATTCTGTATCACAGAATTCATACTGGAGAAAAACTTTAAATGTGAAGAATGTGGTAAAACTTTTGTAACTACTGAACCCTTCTCAATATCTCAGACTTTATACCGAGAAGAAACATTACAGAGTTAAAGAATGTGTCCAACCAAAGCTGGAACTCACAACTTGCTCAAGATTATAGGTATCTTTCAGGAGAGAAACTAACATGTAGAGAAAGTTGCCATGCTTTTAAGTGGAATTGAATCCTTAATCGATATCCCAAAGTACACATGAGATTAAATCCTACAGACCTAATGAATGAGGAAAGGCCTTCATAGTAAATGAACACTTTAGCCAACACCAGACAGTGCATAAAAGAAGGTAACTTGAAAGTTATAAATATTTAGAGAAATATTTAATTGAGCATCTAATATCAATAAATGTCACAGAATTCACAGGAGAAAGTACTACATCAGTCTCTCTATTTAGACATACATCAAAATACTGATAATAAGGAATAATACAAAGTTAAGCTTAATGTATAGGCTGTTCTGCTTCGAAAGATTAAATGGATCAATTATTATTTTTTTCAATATATGAAATTTATTGTCAAATTGGTTTCCATACAACACCCAGTGTTCATCCTAAAAGATGCCCTCTTTCAATACCCATCACCCACCCTCCCCTCCCTCCCACCCCCCATCAACCCTCAGTTTGTTCTCAGTTTTTAAGAGTTTCTTATGCTTTGGCTCTCTCTCACTCTAATCTCTTTTTTTTTTTCTTCCCCTGCCCCATGGGTTCCTGTTAAGTTTCTCAGGATCCACATAAGAGTGAAAACATATGGTATCTGTCTTTCTCTGTGTGGCTTGTTTCACTTAGCATCACACTCTCCAGTTCCATCCACGTTGCTACAAAGGGCCATATTTTATTCTTTCTCATTGCCACGTAGTACTCCATTGTGTATATAAACCACACTTTCTTTATCCATTCATCAGTTGATGGACATTGAGGCTCTTTCCACACTTTGGCTATTGTTGAGAGTGCCGCTATAAACATTAGGGTACAAGTGCCCCTATGCATCAGTAGTCCTGTATCCCTTGGGTAAATTCTTAGCAGTGCTATTACTGGGTCATAGGGTAGGACTATTTTTAATTTTTTGAGGAACCTCCACACTGCTTTCCAGAGCGGCTGCACCAGTTTGCATTCCCACCAACATGCAAGAGGGTTTCCGTTTCTCCACATCCTTGCCAGCATCTACAGTCTCCTGATTTGTTCATTTTGGCCATTCTGACTGGCGTGAGGTGATATCTGAGTGTGGTTTTGATTTGTATTTCCCTGATGAGAAACGACGTTGAGCATCTTTTCATGTGCCTGTTGGCCATCCATATGTCTTCTTTAGAGAAGTGTCTATTCATGTTTTCTGCCCATTTCTTCACTGGGTTATTTGTTTTTCGGGTGTGGAGTTTGGTGAGCTCTTTATAGATTTTGGATACTAGCCGTTTGTCTGATATGTCATTTGCAAATATCTTTTCCCATTCCGTTGGTTGCCTTTTACTTTTGTTGATTGTTTCCTTTGCTGTGCAGAAGCTTTTTATCTTCATGAGGTCCCAATAGTTTATTTTTGCTTTTAATTCCCTTGCCTTTGGGGATGTGTCAAGTAAGAAATTGCTACAGCTGAGGTCAGAGAAGTCTTTTCCTGCTTTCTTCTCTAGGGTTTTGATGGTTGCCTGTCTCACATTCAGGTCCTTTATCCGTTTTGAGTTTATTTTTGTGAATGGTGTGAGAAAGAGGTCTAGTTTCAACCTTCTGCATGTTGCTGTCCAGTTCTCCCAGCACCATTTGTTAAAGAGACTGTCTTTTTTTCCATTGGATGTTCTTTCCTGCTTTGTCAAAGATTAGTTGGCCCTACTTTTGTGGGTCTAGTTCTGGGGTTTCTATTCTATTCCATTGATCTTTGTGTCTGTTTTTGTGCCAATACCATGCTGTTTTGATGAATACAGCTTTGTAGTAGAGGCTAAAGTCTGGGACTGTGATGCCTCCTGCTTTGGTCTTCTTCTTCCAAATTACTTTGGCTATTCGGGGCCTTTTGTGGTTCCATATGAATTTTAGGATTGCTTGTTCTAGCTTCGAGAAGAATGTTGGTGCAATTTTTATTGGGATTGCATTGAATGTGTAGATAGCTTTGGGTAGTATTGACATTTTAACAATATTTATTCTTCCAACTCATGAGCACGGAATGTTTTTCCATTTCTTTATATCTTCTTTAATTTCCTTCATAAGGTTTCTATAGTTTTCAGCATACAGATCTTTTACATCTTTGGTTAGATTTATTCCTAGGGATTTTATGCTTCTTGGTGCAATTGTGAATGGGATCAGTTTCTTTATTTGTCTTTCTGTTGCTTCATTATTGGTGTATAAGAATGCAACTGATTTCTGTACAATGATTTTGGATCCTGCGACTTTGCTAAATTCATGTATCAGTTCTAGCAGACTTCTGGTGGAGTCTTTCGGATTTTCTATGTATAATATCATGTCATCTGCAAAAAGTGAAAGCTTAACTTCATCTTTACCAATTTTGATGCCTTTGATTTCCTTTTGTTGTCTGATTGCTGACGCTAGAACTTCCAACCCTATGTTAAACAACAGCAGTGAGAGTGGACATCCCGGTCGTGTTCCTGATCTCAGGGAAAAAGCTCTCAGTTTTTCCCCATTGAGGGTGATGTTAGCTGTGGGCTTTTCATAAATGGCTTTTATGATCTTTAAGTATGTTCCTTCTATCCCGACTTTCTCGAGGGTGTTTATTAAGAAAGTTGCTGAATTTTGTCAAATGCTTTTTCTGCATTGATTGACAAAATCATTTGGTTCTTTTCTTTTATTAATGTGATGTATCACGTTGATTGATTTGCAAATGCTGAACCAGCCCTGCTGCCCAGGAATGAATCCCACTTGATCATCGTGAATAATTCTTTTTATATGCTGTTGAATTCGATTTGCTAGTATCTTATTGATAATTTTTGCATCCATATTCATCAGGGATATTGGCCTGTAGTACTCTTTTTTTTATTGGGTCTCTGTCTGGTTTAGGAATCAAAGTAATGCTGGCTTCATAGAATGAGTCTGGAAGTTTTCCTTCCCTTTCTATTTCTTGGAATAGCTTGAGAAGGATAGGTATTATCTCTGCTTTAAACATCTGGTAGAACTCCCCTGGGAAGGCATCTGGTCCTGGACTCTTATTTGTTGGGAGATTTTTGATAACCGATTCAATTTCTTTGCTGGTTATGGGTCTGTTCAAGCTTTCTGTTTCCTCCTGATTGAGTTCTGGAAGTGTGTGGGTGTTTAGGAATTTGTCCATTTCTTCCAGGTTGTCCAGTTTGTTGCATATAATTTTTCATACTATTCCCTGATAATTGCTTGTATTTCTGAGGGATTAGTTGTAATAATTCCATTTTCATTGGTGATTTTATCCATTTGGGTCCTTTCTCTTTTCTTTTTGAGAAGCCTGGTTAGAGATTTATCAATTTTGTTTATTTTTTCAAAACACCAACTCTTGGATTCATTGATCTGCTCTACTGTTTTTTTTAGATTCTATATTGTTTATATCTGCTCTCGTCTTTATTATTTTTCTTCTTCTTCTGGGTTTGGGGTGTCTTTGCTGTTCTGCTTCTAGTTCCTTTAGGTGTGCTGTTAGATTTTGTATTTGGGATTTTTCTTGTTTCTTGAGATAGGCCTGGATTGCAATGTATTTCCTCTCAGGACTGCCTTCACTGCATCCCAAAGCGTTTGGATTGTTGTATTTTCATTTTCGTTTGTTTCCATATATTTTTAAATTTCTTCTCTAATTGCCTGGTTGACCCATTCATTCTTTAGTAGGGTGTTCTTTAACCTCCATGCTTTTGGAGGTTTTCCAGACTTTTTCCTGTGGTTGATTTCAAGCTTCATAGCATTGTGGTCTGAAAGTATGCATGGTATGATCTCATTTCTTGTATACTTATGAAGGGCTGTTTTGTGACCCAGTATGTGATCTATCTTGGAGAATGTTCCATGTGCACTCAAGAAGAAAGTATATTCTGTTGCTTTGGGATGCAGAGTTCTAAATATATCTGTCAAGTCCATCTGATCCAATGTATCATTCAGGGCCCTTGTTTCTTTATTGATCCTGTGTCTAGATGATAGATCCATTGTTGTAACTGGAGTATTAAAGTCCCCTGCAATTACCACATTCTTATCAATAAGGTTGCCTATGTTTGTGAGTAATTTTTTTATATATTTGGGGGCTCCCGTATTCGGCGCCTAGACATTTATGCCTGTTAGCTCTTCTGATGGATAGACCCTGTAATTATTATATAATGCCCTTCTTCATCTCTTGTTACAGCCTTTAATTTAAAGTCTAGTTTGTCTGATATAAGTATGGCTACTCCAGCTTTCTTTTGACTTCCAGTGGCATGATAAATAGTTCTCTATCCCCTCACTTTCAATCTGAAGGTGTCCTCAGGTATAAAATGAGTCTCTTGTAGACAGCAAATAGATGGGTCTTTTTTTTTTTTTTTTTTATCCATTCTGATACCCTATGTCTTTTGGTTGGCACATTTAGTCCATTTACGTTCAGTGTTATTATAGAAAGATACGGGTTTAGAGTCATTGTGATGTCTGTAGGTTTCATGCTTGTAGTGATGTCTCTGGTACTTTGTCTCACAGGATTCCCCTTAGGATCTCTTGTAGGGCTGGTTTAGTGGTGATGAATTCATTCAATTTTTGTTTATTTGGGAAGACCTTTATCTCTCCTTCCATTCTAAATGACAGACTTGCTGGATAAAGGATTCTCGGCTGCATATTTTTCTGTTCATCACATTGAAGATTTCCTGCCATTCCTTTCTGGCCTGATAAGTTTCAGAAGAGACATCCGTCACGAGTCTTATTGGTTTCCCTTTATATGTTAGAGCACGTTTATCCCTTGCTGCTTTCAGAATTTTCTCTTTATCCTTGTATTTTGCCAGTTTCACTATGATATGTCGTGCAGAAGATCGATTCAAGTTATGTCTGAAGGGAGTTCCTTGTGCCTCTTGGATTTCAATGCCTTTTTCCTTCCCCAGATCAGGGAAGTTCTCAGCTATTATTTCTTCAAGTTCACCTTCAGCACTTTCCCTCTCTCTTCCTCCTCTGGAATACGAATTATGCATAGATTATTTCTCTTTAGTGCATCACTTAGTTCTCTAATTTTCCCCTCAAACTCCTGGATTTTTTATCTCTCTTTTTCTCAGCTTCTTCTTTTTCCATAATTTTATCTTCTACTTCACCTATTCTCTCCTCTGCCTCTCCAATCCGAGGTGTGGTCATCTCCATTTTATTTTGCAGCTCATTAATAGCATTTTTTAGCTACTTCTGGCTGTTCCTTAGTCCCTTGGTCTCTGTAGCAATACATTCTCTGCTGTCCTTTATACTGTTTTCAAGCCCAGCGATTAATTTTATGACTATTATTCTAAATTCACTTTCTGTTATATTGTTTAAATCCTTTTTGATCAGTTCATTAGCTGTCGTTATTTCCTGGAGATTCTTTTGAAGGGAATTCTTCCGTTTTATCATTTTGGATAGTCCCTGGAGTGGTGCAGAACTGCAGGGCACTTCCCCTGTGCTGTCTTGAATAACTTGTGTTGGTGTGTGGGGCCGCAGTCAGACCTGATGTCTGCCCCCAGCCCACCGCTGGGGCCACAGTCAGACTAGTGTGTACCTTCTCTTCCCCTCTTCTAAAAGTGGGATTCACTGTGGGGTGGTGTGGCCCATCTTGGCTACTTGCACACTGCCAGGCTTGTGGTGCTGGGGATCTGGTGTATTAGCTGGGGTGGATCAGCAAGGTGCAGAGGGGCGGGAGGGGTAGGCTCAGCTCGCTTTTCCTTAGGTGACCCGCGTTGGGAGGAGCCCTACAGCACCGGGAGGGAGTCAGACCTCTTGCCAGAGGGATAGATCCACAGAAGCACAGCGTTGGGTGTTTGCTCGGTGCAAGCAAGTTCCCTGACAGGAACTGGTTCCCTTTGGGATTCTGGCTGGGGGATGGGAGAGGGAGATGGCGCTGGCGAGCACATTTCCTCCCCGCCAAGCTGAGCTCTGTCTGTCATCTGGGGCTCAACAACTCTCCTTCCTGTTGTCCTCCAGCCCTCCTGCTCTCCGAGCAGAGCTGTTAACTTATCACCTTCCAGATGTTAAGTCCCGCTTGCTGTCAATACACACTCCGTCTGGCCCCTCCGCTTTTGCCAGCTAGACTCTGGGGCTCAGCTTTGCCAGTGGGCTGCCCCTCCGGCCTGGCTCCCTCCTGCCAGTCCGTGTAGCATGCACTGCCTCTCCGCCCTTACTACCCTCTTCTGTGGGCCTCTCATCTATGCTTGGCTCCATAGAATCCATTCTGCTAGTCTTCTGGTGGTTTTCTGGGTTATTTGGGCAGGTGTGGGTGGAATCTAAGTGATCAGCAGGACGCGGTGAGCCCAGCGTCCTCTTACACCGCCATCTTCCTCCAGCTAACTCTAAATGGATCAATTTTTGCATGGCATCATTAATTTCAGTGTGTGCTTTGTGTTTTTTCCCACCTCAACCCTATCTGACCCTTGTGACTAGCAAATACTAATATATTTCTACTCTCAAATTACTTCCAAAATTCATTTATTGTGAGTGGTTTCAGAAAATTATGTGGCTGATGTTGATGCATCAAAGATACAACATGCCCTTCTTCATTTGGTGTGACTCGTGTCATTTCCCATGGAAGATGAAGGAAAACACAATACACAATATATAAAGAAAATCTCCATGGAGATGCTGTTTTTGGTGAAGACAGTGATGTCCTCATGACACAGGTGTTGAGAACATGATTCTTTTCCCCGTATTAAAACTAAAAATCTTTAAAGAAATTTTTTATTGTTTATTTATTTATTTTTTTTGAAAGAGAGAGAGACAGAGAGCAAGCAAGGAAGGGGCAGAGAGATAGGGAGACACAGAATCAGAAGTAGGTTCCAGGCTCTGAGCTCTCAGGACAGAGCCTGACATGGGGCTCGAACGCACCATGAGATTATGACCTGAGCTGTAGTCAGTCGCCCAACTGACTCAGGCACCCAGGCGCCCCAAAATAAAAATCTTCTTGAATATTATGGAGAAAATAATTTCCCAACTGGTCTTTAAGGAAACAAGAGGTGGCAGTGCAGTGAAGCACTGGTATATCTTCATCACAGCAATAGTTAGAGAATGTCAGTTGGTGTGGTTGAAATGATGAAGTCTTCCGAGATATTAGAGCATAACCAACTCTACCACGATGCATACAATTACACATACACATGTTTAAAGAATGACCTCAGGCTGGGAAATTATGGAAGTGTCTATTCCCAGTCATTTTATCAACAAATACTTTCTGAAGGCGTGTATTCTAGACTTTGAACAATGTTTATAGAGTGGATTTGAAATGCATAACTTAGTCTATGTGTGAACTTAATACATTTTCATTACTAAAACATAATTGTCTTTAATGATGTGTACCAAGTGTTATCCCAATACCAATGTTAACCTATCTTATATTATTTGATGTTGTAGGAAAGGGATAGAAAGTTAGAAAATGTAAAGATCTCTTTCCAGTGTAAGGTGGGAACTCGAAGTGGCTCCCTTTTGAAACTCCGAAGTCACAGGCAGCTCTTGGTGGCATCATCTGATGAATAAATGTCATGGAAATAAGGAATTGGCAAATATGGTGAGTTTCTGAGGATTCAGGAAATGCTATTTAATCTTTATGACTTAATTGAATTTCCGTGTGTTACTGAGAAGCATGATAATGATTACCGTGACTCCCCACCCCTTGATCAGTGACAGTTATGGAGGCAGGCATATTGGATGATGTAATCATTGTGGGCATAACTTTAAAATGTCACATGTTACAGTAGATATTGGAGATGATCCTCAAATGGCCTAGACGCACGAGAATACGTTCAGAGGTAGGGACCTGATGAGATTTATTAGAAAGCCATAATATTTGAATTGTTTTAGTTCTTGGAAGCAGGAGTTGTAGAAAATCTACAAAGTCTCATAGCAAGCAGGGAGTTTTAAGGGGGGAATCACAGAACTACTCAGCATTGATAGGTAGGGGATACAGTGCTACAGTCCTGAATGATTCTCGATAAGATCCTAAGACTTGCTGGCATCAGAAAAGGCCACTGTCTACCACAGTCAAGCTTGATCTTCTAGTAACATCAGGTTCCTTCTTTCCCCAGCATCAGTGGTCTGTTGAAATCTCAAAGAAGCCACTATTAGTCAAGCCATAAGCTAGAGAACAGAGATCAGTGAGTTAGATGTATGTACCCATTACAGTATTTGGAACAGTTCTAGTCTGAGAAAGCCTGTATTTGGAACGTAACATAGATACATCATTAAGGCAGTGTTTGCTGAGCTTTTACTCTGTGCACACACACAGGTCACATGGTGCTGTGGTGGGTACCTCAGGAACATGTATGTGAGTTAATCATCATACTTTAGGACTTGAAAATAGGTGTCCCATATTTCCCCCAGAATATAGATGCTGTGTCCTGCCTTTCTGTTTACTTTTCTTTCAAAACATGGATTGCATAAAAGAGCTAAATATGGTTTGGAAGAATATACAAAAGCATGAATTGGAACCTCATGGGATGTTCTCACTGTTGACCAAGAATCAAGTAGCATGAGGTAAACAGGAGAAAATCAAATTTAATAGTATATGTATGGAGACTCCACAAACACAAGAAAATTGCAAAGAAAGGAAAAGGAAGGTATATATGTCTTTGAAGAGGAGACAAGGAGGAGAAGACAGTGGAGGAGGAGGAGAAGAAGGAAGAGGAGGAGGGAAGAATCAGAAGTCTGGGGCCTCCAAGAGAAAGAATGTAATTCACAGGAAGATGAAAAAGTACATATTTGGTAAGCAATTATTTTGTGGACCACTCTGAGACAATAGGACAGAAACCTTTGTTCACATAGTCCTTAGTGGGTTCCTCCCTGTCGACCATACCTAGCTTCTATCCTAATGTGGTCATGTATGGTGATTGCTCTCAACCTGGGCAGCTTTTCTATGTATATTATTTTTAGAGAGTGGGGAAAAGTAAACATTTTTCATGAAATCGCTTAATTTTGATTGCTTATTAACTCTAATCTTCCTGCCACAGTGGTCCATCATAGAGAAGCCTGGGTGTAGCTCATAGAAACTGGAGGATATTTTGTTGAATTAAATAAGAATTGCACAGAAAAAAAAAATACTGTATGGAATCACATGCAGTCTGAACTAAGTCAAAATCAGGGCACCTGGGTATCTCAACTGGCTAATTGCCAACTTTGGTTCAGGTCATGACCTTGTGGTTCATGAGTTCCATCCCCGTTGGTCTCCCGGGCTTACATTGTGGACCTTGCTTGGTATTTTTCCTCTCTCCTCTCTCTCTTCTATTCCCCACTCATGCTTTCTCTAGTTAACTTTCCTTCAACTTGAAGTACAACTGATACATTCTTGAGACTTGCAGAGAATGACATTCCTCTAGGAATTCCGAAATGCCTTAATTTAATGCTTTTTTAGAGGTAAAGAGACCCTTTGCCTTGACAATAGCCAGACTTGCAAGATCCTATTCATTTTCTTTAATGTATGAAAATTCCTTTAGAAACTTTGTCTTTACTCCCCAGATTAAAAGTATAAAATGAATGTCCTCTCAAAATGACTGTGTAGGTCTTCCTGCCCAGGAGACTACATGCTTTATTAAAAACTGCTTTTTTTTTTTTAATATATGAAATTTATTGTCAAATTGGTTTCCATACAACACCCAGTGCTCATCCCAAAAGGTGCCCTCCTCAATACCCATCACCCACCCTCCCCTCCCTCCCACCCCCCATCAACCCTCAGTTTGTTCTCAGTTTTTAACAGTCTCTTATGCTTTGGCTCTCTCCCACTCTAACCTCTTTTTTTTTTTTTTTTCCTTCCCCTCCCCCATGGGTTTCTGTTAAGTTTCTCAGGATCCACATAAGAGTGAAACCATATGGTATCTGTCTTTCTCTGTATGGCTTATTTCACTTAGCATCACACTCTCCAGTTCCATCCACGTTGCTACAAAAGGCCATATTTCATTCTTTCTCATTGCCATGTAGTATTCCATTGTGTATATAAACCACAATTTCTTTTTTTTTTAAATTTTTTTTAACGTCTTATTTATTTTTGAGACAGAGAGAGACAGAACATGAGCAGGGGAGGGTCAGCGAGAGGGAATAGCCTGAAACAGGCTCCAGGCTCCGAGCTGTCAACACAGAGCCCGACGCGGGGCTTGAACTCACTGACCGTGAGATTATGACCTGAGCCGAAGTCGGCCGTTTAACCGAATGAGCCACCCAGGTGCCCCAAACCACAATTTCTTTATCCATTCATCAGTTGATGGACATTTAGGCTCTTTCCATAATTTGGCTATTGTTGAGAGTGCTGCTATAAACATTGGGGTACAAGTGCCCCTATGCATCAGTACTCCTGTATCCCTTGGGTAAATTCTTAGCAGTGTTATTGCTGGGTCATAGGGTAAGTCTATTTTTAATTTTCTGAGGAACCTCCACACTGCTTTCCAGAGCGGCTGCACCAGTTTGCATTCCCACCAACAGTGCAAGAGGGTTCCCATTTCTCCACATCCTCTCCAGCATCTAGAGTCTCCTGATTTCTTCATTTTGGCCACTCTGACTGGTGTGAGGTGATATCTGAGTGTGGTTTTGATTTGTATTTCCCTGATAAGGAGCGACGTTGAACATCTTTTCATGTGCCTGTTGGCCATCTGGATGTCTTCTTTAGAGAAGTGTCTATTCATGATTTCTGCCCACTTCTTCACTGGGTTCTTTGTTTTTCGGGTGTGGAGTTTGGTGAGCTCTTTATAGATTTTGGATACTAGCCCTTTGTCCGATATGTCATTTGAAAATATCTTTTCCCATTCCGCTGGTTGCCTTTTAGTTTTGTTGGTTGTTTCCTTTGCTGTGCAGAAGATTTTTATCTTCATAAGGTCCCAGTAATTCACTTTTGCTTTTAATTCCCTTGCCTTTGGGGATGTGTCAAGTAAGAGATTGCTACGGCTGAGGTCAGAGAGGTCTTTTCCTGCTTTCTCCTCTAGGGTTTTGATTGTTTCCTGTCTCACATTCAGGTCCTTTATCCATTTTGAGTTTATTTTTGTGAATGGTGTGAGAAAGTGGTCTTGTTTCAACCTTCTGCATGTTGCTGTCCAGTTCTCCCAGCACCATTTGTTAAAGAGACTGTCTTTTTTCCATTGGATGTTCTTTCCTGCTTTGTCAAAGATGAGTTGGCCATACGTTTGTGGGTCTAGTTCTGGGGTTTTTATTCTATTCCATTGGTCTATGTGTCTGTTTTTGTGCCAATACCATGTTGTCTTGATGATGACAGCTTTGTAGTAGAGGCTAAAGTCTGGAATTGTGATGCCTCCTGCTTTGGTCTTCTTCAAAATTACTTTGGCTATTCGGGGCCTTTTGTGGTTCCATATGAATTTTAGGATTGCTTGTTCTAGTTTCGAGAAGAATGCTGGTGCAATTTTGATTGGGATTGCATTGAATGTGTAGATAGCTTTGGGTAGTATTGACATTTTGACAATATTTATTCTTCCAATCCATGAGCAGGAAATGTCTTTCCATTTCTTTAAATCTTCAATTACCTTCATAAGCTTTCTATAGTTTTCAGCATACAGATCTTTTACATCTTTGGTTAGATTTATTCCTAGGTATTTTATGCTTCTTGGTGCAATTGTGAATGGGATCAGTTTCTTGATTTGTCTTTCTGTTGCTTCATTGTTAGTGTATAAGAATGCAACTGATTTCTGTACATTGATTTTGTATCCTGCAACTTTGCTGAATTCATGTATCAGTTCTAGCAGACTTTTGGTGGAGTCTATCGGATTTTCCATGTATAATATCATGTCATCTGCAAAAAGCAAAAGCTTGACTTCATCTTTGCCAATTTTGATGCCTTTGATTTCCTTTTGTTGTCTGATTGCTGATGCTAGAACTTCCAGCACTATGTTAAACAACAGCGTTGAGAATGGGCATCCCTGTCGTGTTCCTGATCTCAGGGAAAAAGCTCTCAGTTTTTCCCCATTGAGGATGATGTTAGCTGTGGGCTTTTCATAAATGGCTTTTATGATCTTTAAGTATGTTCCTTCTATCCCGACTTTCTCAAGGATTTTATTAAGAAGGGGTCCTGGATTTTGTCAAAGGCCTTTTCTGCATGGATTGACAGGATCATATGGTTCTTCTCTTTTTTTTTTGTTAATGTGATGTATCACATTGATTGATTTGCGAATGTCGAACCAGCCCTGCATCCCAGGAATGAATCCCACTTGATCATGGTGAATAATTCTTTTTATATGCTGTTGAATTCGATTTGCTAGTATCTTATTGAGAATTTTTGCATCCATATGCATCAGGGATATTGGCCTGTAGTTCTCTTTTTTTACTGGGTCTCTGTCTGGTTTAGGAATCAAAGTAATACTGGCTTCATAGAATGAGTCTGGAAGTTTTCCTTCCCTTTCTATTTCTTGGAATAGCTTGAGAAGGATAGGTATTATCTCTGCTTTAAACGTCTGGTAGAACTCCCCTGGGAAGCCATCTGGTCCTGGACTCGTATTTGTTGGGAGATTTTTGATAACCAATTCAATTTCTTCACTGGTTATGGGTCTTTTTAAGCTTTCTATTTCCTCCTGATTGAGTTTTGGAAGAGTGTGGGTGTT
>NW_026057588.1:435130-467519 GCF_023721935.1 Panthera uncia | reverse complement strand
TCTACAGTTTTTTTAGATTCTATATTGTTTATATCTGCTCTGATCTTATTATTCTCTTCTTCTGCTGGGTTTAGGCTGCCTTTGCTGTTCTGCTTCTAGCTCCTTTAGGTGTGCTGTTAGATTTTGTATTTGGGATTTTTCTTGTTGCTTGAGATAGGCCTGGATTGCAATGTATTTTCCTCTCAGGACTGCCTCGCTGCGTCCCAAAGCGTTTGGATTGTTGTATTTTCATTTTCGTTTCTCCATATATTTTTAAATTTCTTCTCTAATTGCCTGGTTGACCCACTCATTCGTTAGTAGGGTGTTCTTTAACCTCCATGCTTTTGGAGGTTTTCCAGACTTTTTCCTGTGGTTGATTTCAAGCTTCATAGCAGTGTGGTCTGAAAGTATGCTTGGTATAATTTCAATTCTTGTAAACTTATGAAGGGCTGTTTTGTGACCCAGTATATGATCTATCTTGGAGAATGTTCCATGTGCACTCGAGAAGAAAGTATATTCTGTTGCTTTGGGATGCAGAGTTCTAAATATATCTGTCAAGTCCATCTGATCCATGTATCATTCAGGGCCCTTGTTTCTTTATTGACCGTGTGTCTAGATGATCTATCCATATCTGTAAGTAGGGTGCTAAAGTCCCCTGCAATTACCACATTCTTATCAATAAGGTTGCTTATGAGTAGTTGTTTTATATATTTGGGGGCTCTGGTATTCGGCGCATAGACATTTATCATTGTTAGCTCTTCCTGATGGATAGACCCTGTAATTATTATATAATGCCCTTCTTCATCTCTTGTTACAGCCTTTAATTAAAGTCTAGTTTGTCTGATATAAGTATGGCTACTCGAGCTTTCTTGTGGCTTCCAGTAGCATGATAAATAGTTCTCCATCTCCTCACTCTCAATCTGAAGGTGTCCTCCGATCTAAAATGAGTCTCTTGTAGACAGCAAATAGATGGGTCTTGTTTTTTTATCCATTCTGATACCCTATGGCTTTTGGTTGGCGCATTTAATCCATTTACATTCAGTGTTATTATAGAAAGATACGGGTTTAGAGTCATTGTGATGTCTGTATGTTTTATGCTTGTAGTGATGTCTCTGGTACTTTGTCTCACAGGATCCCCCTTAGGATCTCTTGTAGGGCTGGTTTAGTGGTGACAAATTCCTTCAGTTTTTGTTTGTTTGGGAAGACCTTTATCTCTCCTTCGATTCTAAATGACAGACTTGCTGGATAAAGGATTCTCGGCTGCATATTTTTTCTGTTTAGCACACTGAAGATATCGTGCCAATCCTTTCTGGCCTGCCAAATTTCAAAAGAGAGATCGGTCACGAGTCTTATAGGTCTCCCTTTATATGTGAGGGCACGTTTATCCCTTGCTGCTTTCAGAATTTTCTCTTTATCCTTGTATTTTGCCAGTTTCACTATGATATGTCATGCAGAAGATCGATTCAAGTTACGTCTGAAGGGAGTTCTCTGTGCCTCTTGGATTTCAATGCCTTTTCCCTTCCCCAGTTCAGGGAAGTTCTCAGCTATTATTTCTTCAAGTACCCCTTCAGCATCTTTCCCTCTCTCTTCCTCCTCTTGGATACCAATTATGCATATATTATTTCTTTTTAGTGTATCACTTAGTTCTCTAATTTTCCCCTAATACTCCTGGATTTTTTTATTTCTCTTTCTCTCAGCTTCCTCTTTTTCCATAACTTTATCTTGTAGTTCACCTATTCTCTCCTCTGCCTCTTCAATCCGAGCCGTCATCATTTCCATTTTGTTTTGCATTCGTTTAAAGCGCTTTTCAGCTCCTCGTGACTGTTCCTTAGTCCCTTGATCTCTGTAGCAAGAGATTCTCTGCTGTCCTCTATACTGTTTTCAAGCCCGGCGATTAATTTTATGATTATTATTCTAAATTCACTTTCTGTTATATTATTTAAATCCTTTTTGATCAGTTAATTAGCTGTTGTTATTTCCTGGAGATTCTTCTGAGGGGAATTCTTCCGTTTGGTCATTTTGGATAGTCCCTGGAGTGGTGAGGACCTGCAGGGCTCTTCCCCTGTGCTGTGGTGTATAACTGGAGTTGGTGGGCGGGGCCGCAGTCAGACCTGATGTCTGCCCCCAGCCCACCGCTGGGGCCGCAGTTAGACTGGTGTGTTCCTTCTCTTCCCCTCTCCTAGGGGCGGGATTCACTGTGGGGTGGCGTGGTCGTCTGGGCTACTTGCACACTGCCAGGCTTGTGTTGCTGGGGATCTGGCGTATTAGCTGGGGTGGGTAGGCAAGGTGCACGGGGGCGGAAGGGGCAGGCTTAGCTTGCTTCTCCTTAGGTGATCCACTTCAGGAGGGGCCCTGTGGCAGCGGGAGGGAGTCAGATCCGCTGCGGAGGTTTGGCTCCGCAGAAGCACAAGTTGGGTGTTTGTGCGGAGCGAGCAAGTTCCCTGGCAGGAACCGGTTCCCTTTGGGATTTTGGCTGGGGGATGGGCGGGGGAGATGGCGCTGGCGAGCGCCTTTGTTCCCCTCCAAACTGAGCTCTGTCGTCCGGGGGCTCGGCAGCTCTCCCTCCCTTTGTCCTCCAGCCTTCCCGCTTTCTGAGCAGAGCTGTTAACTCATGACATCCCAGACGCTAAGTCGCGCTTGCTGTCGGAACACAGTCCGTCAGGCCCCTCCGCTTTTGCCAGCCAGACTTAGGGGCTCTGCTTGGCCGGTGAGCCGCCCCTCCGCCCCGGCTCCCTCCCGCCAGTCCATGGAATGCGCACCGCCTCGCCGCCCTTCCTACCCTCTTCTGTGGGCCTCTCGTCTGCGCTTGGCTCCGGAGACTCCATTCTGCTAACCCTCTGGCGGTTTTCTGGGTTATTTAGGCAGGTGTAGGTGGAATCTAAGTGATCAGCAGGACGCGCGGTAAGCCCAGCGTCCTCCTACGCCGCCATCTTCCCTCTCTAAACCTTGTTTTATCTTTTCCACTTACGATGCCTTTAATCTATTTTTTTCTTGCCCAGTTGTTCTGAACAGACTATTCATTGCTGTGTTGAATTGAAATGGTGACGTGACTTCATTACATTGTTTCTGTTCATATGGGAGAAGCTTTTAGTCTTTTATTATGGAATATGTGAGATTTCAGCTTTCCATACATAAATGGCCTTTATCAGGTCGTGGTTGTTTCCTTCCATTCCTGCTTTATTGAGTATTTCTAACCATAAAATTATGTCCAATAAGCTCACTTCCTGTTTTGCATCACTTAACATCATGTCATTTTGATCTTCATTGTTTAATGTGCAGTTTTAAACAGATGGTTATCCATGTGCTGAAACACCCTTGAATTTCAGGAAGAATTCCCACTTGCTTATGGTTTAAAATAATATTTTTTAAATTATTTTCTTCATCTCTACTTACAATGTCTTCCTATGTTTTGGTAACTTATTAATGTTGGTGTCACAGAGAGTGTGTTCTTTTTTTTTTTTTATTTATTTTTATTTTTAATTTTTGGGACAGAGAGAGACAGAGCATGAACGGGGGAGGGGCAGAGAGAGAGGGAGACACAGAATCGGAAACAGGCTCCAGGCTCCGAGCCATCAGCCCAGAGCCTGACGCGGGGCTCGAACTCACGGACCGCGAGATCGTGACCTGGCTGAAGTCGGACGCTTAACCAACTGCGCCACACAGGCGCCCCCAGAGAGTGTGTTCTTAATCTCCCTTCTCTTACTCCTTGGAAATGTTTGAGGAGATTTGAAGAATTTCTCATTCAATGTTTGTATGGATTATCCAGTTCATTCATCTGGATAAATACTTTTACTTTTTGGGAAGTTTTTTGTTTTTGTTTTTGATTTTAATTAATTTTTTATCATCTACCTAGTATATGTAGATCAGTGGAGATTTTTAAAAATATTTCCTCACAAGGGGGTCCATATAGGTTCTATATTTCTGAAATTTATTCTCATTTTTCAATATCTATCTTGGCATGTAATTCTCTACTGTCACCTCTTGCAATATATTTATCTCTATGGTATCAGTTATACTGTGCCTGCCTTCAATTCTTCACTTCGATTGTAGTTGTCTTCTTTCTCCCTTTCCTTCCTGATTTAGTTAAAGGTTTGTCAGTTTTGTTCATTTGTTCTGAAAACCAAGTGTTTCTATTCTTTATATTTTCCTAGTTTTGCTGTTTCCTACTTTGTTCATTTCTGTTTTATGTTTGAATTTCCTTCTTGCTGATAATTTTGGGTTCATATGGTATTTGACCTGAGTATTTGAGGTAGAAGAAAGTGATTTGTGCTATGGCACAACACTATAGCATTATCTATTATGCTATGTGGTCAGTGCATCATGTGCAAGTTTATGTGTCTATGGAGGAATGATGTTCTCATGATTCCTTCTCAGCCACATTGCTGACATTCTCTGAGTGATTTTATGGATGTAGATTAGATGTCAGCACATTCTGTGAGAGTAATAAGTGGAATTTTACCTCTCTGTTATTTGATATCTTTCAGCTGTAACTTCCCATGGCACCCTCAGCTTCTTGACAACATCGTGCTTAGAAGCTTCTTGTCAACACATGTCAATGAGTAGATATAAACCTAGTGCCCTTGAGAATTTACACTGAATGATAAACCAGGACAATGATGGGAAGAGTGAAGTTTATCAACAGTATCAGGAAGGCCATACCCAAATTGAGACAACTGTGTGTAATGAGAATCTCACTGCCCAAACTGGTGAAGGATATAAACCATTTTGGAAAACCTTCCTTTTAAGTCCAGTACTTTACTAAAGTAGTATGTTTCTGTCAGCAAAAGCTCAAATCAAATGGTGGAACATGCATACCTGTAGAACAACTATTTGGAAATCTGAAAGTGACCTAGTGCAATGTAAAATGTTCTGAAGGATGGTGATGGTGGTCTTTGCTGGGAACCAAAAGTAAACTCACAAAAGAAGAACGTAAGTGGTAAAGTCTTCCCTGGAAACTAAGCAGGAGTTGTTTGTGTTGAGTCAGATGGTGGCGATGGGGGGCTCAAGTGTGCTGTGCCTGCATTGGCTCGTGAGGTGCTACTAATGGGTCTCGGGGAACAGCATCTGCACTAACAAGGAACTGGTGAAAGACGCCAGCCCATTCATGGACCCCATTCTAAACTTACAAAATCACCGTTTCTTTTATGGGCCCTGGAGACCGCATGATTTATATGCACATGAAAACTTCAAAGCACAGAAGTGCTTATCAGCCTAGGTTTACAATAAACATCCCTTGGTGAGTTTTAGGAACCAGCATCACCTCTGCCCTCTGCCAGAGTCTGTCTGTTGATCAGGGTGAGAACACCAGTGCTGCTTTAACTATGAGCTCCAGGTGATTCTCAGGTGAGACCAGGGTGAAGCACGAGGATTCGCAAACTACTTGGGAGGGTTGCATTCGCCTTTCAGTAGAAGAGATGATGATAGTCTGTTTGGCGTGGACCTGGAAGGGGCAGGTCAGTGCAGCCCATGTTCCCTGAGCTATGGCATGATTTGTGGCTGTCTGTGAGAGGGGAGGACATCTGAAACCCGTTAGGAGAAACTCACAGGTAAATGTCCACACAGGAACTCAGTTTTCCTGAATCTTTCCTGCGACAAAGTCAAGGAGAAGGCGGCTTTTTCAGAATTTCAAGATTCTTATACTTTTGAGGTGATAAGAACAGGTGAAGAGGCTGTCTGAGGCCTTGAAAGTCCTACAGACGTGATTTCTTCATATAACATCACACCAGAAAGCACTCAAGAGGAGAAAGGAGAGGAAGAAATGGCTGTTTCTGAGGTAAATTTGGTCAGGACTTAGCTTAGAAGCTGTGTCCTCATTACTTAATGAAATGCCATGTTTTTAGAGGTTGCAAACGTTTACTTCTCTACCTGGGTCTGCCTAATAAATATGTTTGGACTAGTATTTATCCCTTTCATAATAGTAAAATTTAGCTCCTTAGGACATTCCTGTGTTAGATCTTAGAGTCTTCTCTCCATTCTCTACAACCAGGCTTTCTATATAATATGAGGAATTCCTGCCATGAATTCATGACCTGCAGATTATTGAAAATAACACTTCGGTGGCAGATTATGGGAATGTGTTGCTACACAAGTTTCTCATGGGAGATATGTCAGGTTTGAGGACCCCAGTAAAGGACGAGATTATATATTCATATCCTGTCTGTGTGTGGCACGAGTTCTATGTAAACTGATTAAGAACCTGAACAACACAGGGCGTCCAAGTGGCTCAGTCAAGCAATGCAATCTTGATATCAGCTCAGGTCATTATCCCAAGGTTTGAGTGAGCCCTGTGTCAGGCTGCTCACTGTCAGAAGAACCTGTCTGGCATATTCTCTACCTTTCTCTCCTGCCCCCATTCACTCTTGCTCAAAATAAATAAACTTAAAAAAAACACACAAAGCATGAAAGGCAAATCAACTAGCTTTGGGGCCCAAATAAGTCGATGTTCTGAAAAAGAGCTTTGCTGTCTAGATTGTTTCAAAGACTTACTATTTAGAAGGCATTAAAAACTAGAGGACATGGGAAGAATCTGTGACTTGAAATTTGCAAAAATCTATATTTTCATGATTCATATCCTAGTATGATTTCGTTGCTGTTTTTTCTTCCTTTGCAATCTCTATCACATCAATGATGAGTCCGTCTACATGCATGAAGACCCTGATATCAATTTGTCTCACTACAGCTGATGTTAACATTGTTCACATGGATCGGGGTCTCTCTGACAGATTCCCCCAGAAAATGAAATCTCTCTCTTTTGTTTACTAGAGATCCTGGTCTTTGCAAATAAAGGTTTTATATTGGTGCTCAATCTATTGAGTTTCAATTTTATTTTGCATAGTTAATTTGCATAGTTATTTGCATAGATATTTGCATAGTTTATTTTGCATTCAATTTTTATTTGCATAGCAGATATTTTCTTCATTATTAGCTTTTGCTGAAAAAAAAAACCAAATATCTTATAACTACTATATGTTCATAGGTCTTAAAATTCTGTAATGCAACTTCGCACAAATGCCAAATGATATCATTTCAAGGAAATAATTAGGCATTTGTTGGTGTGAGGAATGAAATATTCATGATGTTGTATCTTAAACTTTCCCCTTTTCTGAAGTTCTCTGTTACCCTCACTGTGAATTAGTGATAATTCTAGAAACTAAATGGCATAGGATATTGTTGTCACCATCTTAAAATCTGATCTACATTCCTTATTCTTTGGTTAAATCTTATTTTTTTTAAGTTTATTTATTTATTTTTAGAGAGAGAGAGTGTGTGTATGTGGGGGTGGGAGTGGAGAGAGAGAGACTGGGAGGAAGAGAAGGCCATGCAGGCTCCACGCAGTCAGTGCAGAGCTCGATGTGGGGTTTGAACTCAGGAACAGTGAGATCATGACCTGAGCTGAAATCAGATGCTTAACCAACTGAGATACCCAGGTGACCCAATATTTATTATTCTTGATTCAGTACTACTTGGAAGTGGAGTTAGGGAACTGAATATTGAAAAGCCTTCCTAAGTGTCCTAAAGAGGCCATCAGGAAACAGCGTTGGGAGAATTAGTTTTCTATTAGCTTCTGAAATGTGCTCTCTTCTCTATAGAACACAGTGCTGGATTTGAAATTGTAGGTTCTCCAGCAAGGGTCATGTACCTTTTTTCCTATCTATAGATCTTGCTGTCTCTAGAGTTGATTCGGGCATGATCTTTGGAAAAGGGAAGAGACCTTGTGCAAAAAAGGACAGGAGAGAGTAACCACACGCCCAAATAAGTGGGAATGAATGAAGCAGATGACACAAGTGAGGGTCAAAGGTCAAAGGAGAAAACTCAATCTTAAAATGTGGTCTGGGAAGCTCTGCTTGAAGGGAATGATTCTGAAAGCCTAGATGTATTTTTTCTAGTGGTCATGGAAGGACATTCCTGTCATGCCCTTCCCATGCTGCTGCATTCCTTGAGGCTTACCCTCTGTGCCAGTGTCTACCATGGCATTCACCAGGAAATCCAAAAGCATCCCCATGTCCCCTGAGGCTCTATGGGATCTGACTTGCTTTTGGGGACATGTGAAAACCTGTACACATAGGGAGAATCTAAGTGGAGGCCCCAATGTAATTTACTTCTGTCCCAGTTATGGGTGCCCTTATCTCCTGGAGACACACACAAAGTGTGGCACAACATCAGGAATGTGAGGCAAACTGACCATCCCCTATGGAAACTTACACAGTACGGCCTTTCTCATAGAGCCTTCGACATTGCCTGGCACTATGTACTCTTAAATATACTGGGAGCCTCAGCATTTGCATTTGCCTATTAGTGGAATAACTGGGCCACTTCATTAAGACCTAATTTGATGTTGGACGCCATCAAGAACTAAGTGCCAGAATCTTTGAGGATGGGACCCTAGAGAAGGTAGTTCAAAAACTTATACCGGGGATCCCAATATGGGGTCAAAGCTAAGAATGGCATTTTGAACATTGCTTGTCAAAATTTCATGTATACAGAAATCCCTTGAGGTTCCCATTAAAAACAGATTCTGGGCCCCACACTCAGATATCATGTCTGCCTAGGTCTAGATGAAGATCATTAATTTGTTCTTCTAACAAACATTGAGGTTGCTGTCCCCAGACCTCATCTCCAGTTGCCCAAAGATAGAGAGTGCAGAAGAGCACACCTGAGTCCCATCTATCCAGCCATCCTATCTCAACACAAACCCTGTTGTTCCCAGTGAAGACTACGACTCTCAACAAGATGGCATTGTGTGCACATCCCCTGAAAGTTGGGAAAGGAAAAGCTAAGGCAGCCGTGGTTGAGCACAGCTCTTTGGTGTACATGTGTACTCATCCATGAAAGGGATGTTTCTTGAGTATCTTATGTATGCTGCAAGTGTATGAGGATGCACCGTGTTCAAGACGTTGGACTAGGAAACTTACGTATATTGTGTGAATTAATCTTCGTAAAACCCTGGGGATTGTGTACACTATGTTCATTTTTCTAGGAAGGTTGGATCCAGGGTGAGCCTTCTTGGGAGTAGAGATTGTTTGTATTGTCTTTCAACATCAGTACTCTTGAAGGCCATGTTGGATGTGGAGGCACAAATATAGAGAGCAGATAGGAGACAGAAAGGGTGGAGTAGAACCTCTGAGGGAAATCTGATGCATCTATCATTTGCATTTGCATATTTGATCCATTTTCATGTGTTGAAAATCAATGGACATTCCAGGAATGGAAGGTGGGATGCTATGTGTCCTCTTGGAAGCACGGTTGGTACCAGAAAGGTGAAACGGACTCCCCAAATTCTAGGTCCTTTGCTCTCTCCCTTATCTGAGTCTGAGCCTCAGAAAAGTGTGGATATCAATGGGCTATCCAGGAGGTGGAGCTGCTAGGAACTCTGTTCTCTGAGCTGTCCTGAGAAGGGAGGATCAGGGACTGGCACCGGGGCCAGAGAGGTCAATTTTGTGGTGGAACAGGTCCTTTTCGAGAGAACCTGAAGGGACAATTGTCTATCAGGCTCCCCAAGCACCATGTAGACAACGACTATTCCAGATGCAAATCCTGGGACAGCTGAGGTCTTTGCCCAGAATGTTAGCCCCAAGGTATGAAACAGGAATCGGAGGATGTCAGAAGGTCCCCTGCAGTGGTAGCACTGATGGACACCTAAGCGTTTCTATTACACAGGATGCTCCTGGATGGCCAGTCCCTGCTCCCCATCTGCTCGGGCTCCCTTCATTGTGGGAGGTGCCCAGCTTGACGGGTTCATGGGGATTCTCTTTGCATGCTTGTGTGAAGTTTTGATGATACTGAAGGCAGACACGGGAAAAGGATCGAAAACTCTGGGTGTGGTAACACTGGTCGGAGGGATGACTGTTCTATCTGTAGACTCTAGCCCCAGCTGGCCTCCACTGTGAACTCCGGTGTATGGACAGTTGAGCTAAGGTTCAAGGCTAGCGTTCTGTAACTCTGGGCTGGCAAAGGGAGGAGCACATGACTGCAGGTTTAGCTCCTGAGCGGGGCAGTGTGTTCCGGAAATCCTCTGTGCGCATGTGCAGCACTTGGTGGGAAACTCTATCTGCGCAGGTGCTGTGGGGAGCCATTGCCGAGAGTGGAGTCTGCGCAAGTGAGAGCAGAGTCACATTGGTGTCTAATGTGCATGTGCAAAAGTGGGCGGAAAGGGGCAGGGAAAGATGTCCTATTGAGTCTTATGCTCAAGTGGCGAGTGGGCAAGTTGTCCAGGCCAGGGAGAAAGGTGCTGAAAATGAAAGGTGGTACTGTGTGGTGTTAAAAGATGAACTGATATATGTTCATATTTTCAAGACTTAATCTGACCGGTTAATTGATCTATTCAAATGGCTAGGCACGTTCCATTAGTAGCAGATAGTGGTAAGGTTTTTACAGAGACGATGTGGAAGCAAAGGAAGGACAGCTTGATTGGATAAAACCTTTGGTATTTGCTCGTTTTTTGGAATGTCTGCCCAATGAAAAGCTGCTCAAAAATTTATACCACAAGGTGCACAGAGGAGTTTAATGATAACCTGCTGAAAGGACAACTAACTTATTTGGAGATTAAAATGCCAGATAACAAGGTAATTTAACAACATATGAGTGATAAAATATACAATGTACAGTAGCAAGAGGTTAGAAAACACACTATGGTAGAATGTTTATTAGCCTGTACAAGTTGGTTTTGATAAATTATTGGCTACTGGTTACAGTAAAGGACCAAGCTTTCTTTGCAACAATATTTTCCCACACACCTAAAAGTCTGGAAATAATAGGTCCTTCTCAAATTGTCATTTAGTGTTCTTTTTTTCCGCAATCCTCAAATCACAGTAATAGGTTTTTGAATATCAACCAACCATTTAGGGAACTCTTAAGATACAGATGTTCATCAACTTGACTCAAGCTATAATTGAGGTATGTGGTGAAACACCATCAACATTTATTGGGGGAAAAAGGTGTTGGGTTGAGAAGTGGTAAGTACTACATGAGTTACAGAAACACCTATTCATATCCTTCCAAACACAAATTTTGGGAAAGCCTTACTGTCATTCTTCCCAACACCACATAGCTAAAAACACTGCAGAAAATGACCCATTAGTTTATAAGCATTTTTGCTGCATCTTAATACTGCCCTTAGCTTAAAGTCTATTTGTCTAAAGTAAGCATAGCTACTGTGTTTTCTTTTATTTCCATTTGCATGGAATGTCTTTTTCCTTACCTGCACTTTGAGTCTGACTGTGTTCCCAAAGCTGAAGCGAGTCTCTTGAAGGTACTGTAGAGTTGTATCTTGTATTTCTTTCCATTCAGCCAATATGTATCTTTTGATTGGAGAATCTAATCCCTTTATATTTATTTGGTTATTTTTTTTTTTAATTCAAGTTAGTTAACATACAGTGTAGTATTGATTTCAGGAATAGAATCCAGTGATTCTTCTCTTACATATAACACCCCATGCTCATCCCAAAAAGTGCCCTCCCTGATGCCCATCACTCATTTAACCCATCCCCCCACGTACCTCCCTTCCAGAAACCCTCACTCTGTTCTATGCATTAAAGAGTCTCTTGTAGTTTGCCTCCCTTCTGTTTTTATCTCCTTTTACGTTCCCTTCCCCTATTTGATCTTTTGGGTTTCTCAAATTCCAAATGAGGTAAACCATATGATCTCTCTTACTCTGACTGACTTCTTTCACTTAGCATAATCCTCTCTAGCTCCATCCATATTGTTGCATATAGCAAGATTTCATTCTTTTTGATCACTGAGTAGTATTGCAGTGTGTGTGTGTGTGTGTGTGTGTGTGTGTACCATGGCTTCTTGATTCATCAGTTGATGGATATTTGGGCTTTTTCCATAAGTTGGCTATTGTTAATAGCACTGCTAGAAACATTGGGGTACATGTGCCCCTATGAATCAGCACTCCTGTATCTCTTGGATACATTCCTAGTAGTGCTATTGCTGGGCTGCAGGTAATTCCATTTTTCATTTTTTGAGTAACCTCCACAGTGTTTTCCAGAATGGCTGCACCAATTTGCATTCCCACCAACACTGGAAAAGTGTCCTCCTTTCTCTGTATGCTGTTGTTAATTTTAATTTACAAATTTAAACAAATTAAATTTTACAGCAAATTTAATGTTAATTTTAGCCATTCTGAAAAGTGTGAGGTGACATCTCATTGTGAATTTGATTTGTATTTCCCTCATGATGAGGGATGTTGAGCCTTTTTTCATGTGTCTGTTACCCATCTGGATGTCTTCCTTGGCAAAATGTCTATTCATGTCTTCTGCCCATTTCTTCACTGGGTAATTTGTTTGGTGTTCAGTTTGGTAAATTCTTCACAAATTTTGGATACTAACCCTTATCCCACATGTCATTTGCAAATATCTTCTCCTATTCCCTCGGTTGCCTTTTGGTTTGTTGATTGTTTCCTTTACTGTGCAGAAGCCTTTTATCTTGATGAGGTCCCAATAATTCATTTTTGTTTTTATTTGTTTTGTTTTTCTCCCTTGCCTCTGGAGAAATCTTCACTAGAAGTGGCTGTAGCCTAAGTCAGAGAAGTTGCTGCCTATTTTCTCCTGTAGGATTTTGAGTTTCCTATCTCACATTTAGGTCTTTCTATAGCGGTATACTTCAATCCTTTCCTCTTTCACATATCTAGAACACGAGTTTGATATGTGGTTACCATGAGGCTTATGACCTCATGACCTACTTATGACCCTGCATTTTAAGTTGTTAGTTCTTTAATTCTCCATACTAACACACTTTCAGGCCTCCGGTAATTCTTAAAAAAATGTGAATGTACAATCCCATGCCATTTTAGGTAAGACTTAGCTAGTATTTTATATCTATGAAGATTTCTTCATTTCTACCACATTAATTCATATTCTCTACTTCTCTTTTTTTAATTTTTTAAAGGATGTCATGACTTTTATTTTTAATTTTTTTAATGTTTTTGTTTATTTTTGAGGGAGAGCAAGAAACAGAGTGTGAGTGGGGGAGGAGTAGAGAAAGAGAGGAAGACACAGAAACAGAGCAGGCTCTAGGCTCCAACCTGTCAGCACAGAGCCCAATGCAGGACTCAAACTCCCTAACCATGAGATCATGACCTGAGTCAAAGTCAGACATTTAACCGACTGAGCCACCTAGGCACCCCAAGAATCCTTTGTTTTTTATTTTTGTTGTTACTGGTTTGTTTTGGTCATCACTTGTATTGCTTACTTCTGCTAATCTGATCTAGTAGACACTCTATTTTTGAATTTTTATACTACCAATGCTTGAATCAATTTGTTTGTTCCACCATTTTTTCTTTTGTTTCAGTGTTTCTTTTTGAGAGTGCGAGAGGTGGAGAGAAAGAGCAGTGGAGGGGCAGAGGGAGAGAGGGAGACAGAGAATCCCAGGAAGGCTCTGTACTAACAGCACAGAGCCTGAGTCAGGGCTCGAATTCATGAAGGATGAGATCATAACCTGAGCTGAAATCAACAATTGGACAGTAAACTGACTGAGCCACCTGGGTGCCCTAACTTTATGTTCTTGACATTAAGCCACAAGGAACTGGGGGGAAAAAGGAATACAGGTGAAACTTAGTAGAGGTAGTAAATTACAAGGAATAATCAGAAATAAATAAAATACAGACCAAATAATAAAATAACATTGTAAATGGTGCCCTGTTTTTTTTTTTTTAATAAGCATAATAGACGCTGAGTTAACTACATGAATAAAAACAGGAGAGAAGACTCAAAATCCAAATGAGTTGGTTTTTGGAAGAGAAAATGGATGGAAGAGAAAATGATAAAACTATACCTCAAATAGTATATAGTGCGATAACAGATTATTATGAACAATTATAAGGTAAGAAATCCCATAAAGTAGGGAAAAAAGTAATTCCTAAAAATGCATAAGTTACCTAATTGAAATAAGAATCTTGAACCCAAGAAATAGGAAATCTTCTTAGACCACAAGAATGAAAGTTGACTTTGGAATAAAAAACCTCCCACACATGAAAGCCCAAGACCACATGCCTTCATTGGTCAATGCTAAGAAACCTTTTATTTTTTATTATTTTTTATTTTTTTAATATTTTTTTAACATTTATTTTTGAGAGAGACAGAGAAAGAATGCGAGTGGGTTAGGGGCAGAGAGAGAGGAAGACACAGAATCCAAAGCAGGCTCCAGGCTCTGAGCTGTCAGCACCTGAATCTGACGCGGGGCTCAAACTCACATGCTGTGAGATCATGACCTGAGCCGAAGTCGGACACTCAAACAAATGAGCCACCCAGGTGC
The DNA here is from genome assembly GCF_023721935.1 of Panthera uncia. Lineage (NCBI taxonomy): Eukaryota > Metazoa > Chordata > Mammalia > Carnivora > Felidae > Panthera > Panthera uncia. The sequence goes on along the minus strand of NW_026057588.1, from coordinate 453,287 downwards.
TCCAATGCTAAGAAACCTTTTTAAAAAATGATAAATGACAGTGTTCATCACAATCTAACAAATGGTGGAATAGAGGGAAAACATTGAAAATCCTTCTATGAGGCCAGTTACCTAGATAGCAAAGGATGATAAGCCTAATACAGGAACAAAATGTCTAGTTTGTCCAATGTAAGTGTCAGTACTCTTTCTTTTGGCCTCCATTTGCATGAAACATGTCTCTCCACCCATTCACTTGTAGTCTGCTGGTATCTTTAGATCTAATTTGAGTTTCTTGTAGGCAACATGTAAATGGGTCTGGGCTTTTTAATCCATTCATACAGCCTATGTGTTTTGACGGGAGTGTACCTTTTCTTCAAAGTATTATTGATGTATAGGCATTTATTGCCATTTTATTACTTGTTTTGTCTATGTTTCTGGAGATTTTTTCTGATCCTCTCAAGTCTTTGTCACTTTTGGTGTGTTCTTCACATTCAAAGATTCCCTTCGAACGTTTCTCATGGGGCTGTGTCAGTGGTGAGGAATTACTTTAGTTTTTGCCCTTCTGGGAACCTCTTTATCTCTCCTGTTCTGAAGAATAGCCTTGCTGGATAGAGTTCTTGGCTGCAGATTTTTTTCATTCAGTACATGGAATATATCATGCCACACACTTCTTGCTTCCCAAGTTTCTGTTGAGAAATTTCTAGGTTTATGTGTGTTCCTTTGTAAGTAAGGACTGCTTGTCTTTTGCCGCATTTAAGGTTTTTTGTCTTTATCACCGTAGTTTGCAAATTTAATTCAAACATGTCTCATTGTGGACCTGCTTTTGCTTATTTTGATGCAAATACTATGTGCCTTCTGAATTTGGTGTCTGTTTCCTTCCCCAGAGTAGGAATGTTTTCTATTATTTCTTGAAATAACTTTTCTTTCCCTTTTGCTCCTAGAGTTCCTAAAATTAAAATGTCATTCTTTTTGATGAAGTCAGAGTTCCCTGTCTCTTCTCATGTTGGAACACTTTTCTCTCTTTTGTTCAGGTTCACTATTTTCCATTATTTTGTCTTGTAGGTCACTAATGCATCTCTCTGCTTCCTCCAGACTGCTCTTCATGGCAGGAAGCTGATTTCTAATCTTGTTTATTGCATTTTTCATCTCTGGTTGTTTTTTCACTCTTTTACCCCTGGGGAAAGGGTCTCCTTATGTTTCCTATTCTTTTCTCAACCCAGTGAGTAGTTCTTAGGATTATTGTCTTCCATTCTCTATCTGGCATGTTACTGACAACTGTTTTTGCATAATCTCTGGCCGAGGCCATATGTTGTTTTTTCGTTATGGAAGCATTCTTCTATCTTGGCAATTTTTCTAAGTGTCTGCTTTCTTCTGTATGTTCAAAAAGTTAGTTCTGTCGCCGCACTGCAGGCCAGTGATCTGCAGATGCTCTCCTTGCCTGCTGTAGACAGTGTTTCATGCCTGGACTGAATGTGGTGAGTGTTCACGGGGTGTGCTGAGGTCTGTTTGCAAAATCATACCTCACACCGAATCCACTAGAACTATGGCCCTGCAAGACTGTCTAGTCCAGAGACATGGTGTGGCCAGGGGCTTGTGCAGGTCTCTGGAGAGGGGCTGACGTTGCTGGGCTTGAGGGAAGCTTGATTAAGAAGGATACTCCCACCACAACATGGAGGTGGCGGTGGGGGAGTGGGCCTGTGTGTAACCAACTTAGACAACCAGGGACCATGCTGAGATGCTTTGCTCAGGGGCCCTGTGTTTATGCGGGGGGGGGGGGGGAAGGAAATGGTGCCCCCCAACTCCTTTCTTTTCAGACAGGTATCTCTGTGAATGTTGCCTCTGAGGTAAGTCTCCTAGAATAGTGGATAATCTCACCCCAGTGTGTCCCCCAGTGATCTTCAGATCTCTGTTTCTAACCTGTCTGCCCCACCTCACAGTTGTATGCCTGCCTTCTCCCCAAGAACACTGCAATGCCCTCCTGTCTACAGCTGACCTTTAAAACTCTAGGCATAAAGCCATGCTGGTTGAAAGAACTCACAAAGTTCAACTCTCTTGTTTCCCAAGCCACTAGCTATGGGGAAACATTCTCCTTGGGCATACCTGTGTGGTCCTCTTTGCCCTTCTCCACAACCACAGCTTGCTGCCTTCTAAGTGATTAACTTTGTATTCGTCCCTGCAATGAATATTTTGATGTAATATCTGAATAGAATCACTGACATAGTCCTTTCTACTCTGAATTCTGTGACAGTTACTGATACATGATGTTAAATTAAATACTTTTCCAAGTATTTATGGCTTTCAAGTTACTTTTATGCTTCTCTGGTGTTTGTTAAAGTGTACTTTTAATACAAAGGCCTTTTCTCATTCAATATGTTTGTAGTGTTTAATTCTAGTGTGCATGCTGGGATATTAAGGATCGAGTTCCAGTGAAAGGCACTGAAATTTTCTCTACATGTTTTGGTTTCTATCCTGTAAGAAAGCTATGATGTTGAGCGAGTTACGAATTCCAGTTACAGGCTGGACACATTCATGACCTTTATAATGTTGCTCCTCAGTGTAAACTATCTGCTGCTGAGTAAGGGTTCAGCAGTCCTAGAAATTGTACCACACCTTGACATTTTTAAGTTTTTTCTCCAGTATGGATTCTGTGTTGTAGAGTGAATCTTGACCTTTGATTAACAGGATCACCAAATTCTTTATATTTGCAAAATCCTCTCTCACTATACATTCTATGGTCAGTAGTCGGGGTTTAGCATTCCTTACAGTCCTTGCCACACTCTCTTGTATTCAATTGTTATTTTCCAGTATAAATTCTCCAGTGTGAAGTAAGGGGTGAGCAGTCCACAAAGATTTTCTCACCTTCCTTAAATTTGTAAGGTTTGTTCAAGTATGAATTCTGTGGTCAATGTGGTAAATGTCAAACAGTTTTCAAACACTTTACAAATTGCATTGGTAAGCTTTTTGTCAAGGACAAATTCTGTGATGTTGAATAAGGTGGGAAGGGTAGTTAAAGACCTCGCCACATTCTTTACATTTGTAAGGTGTCTCTCCAGTGTGAATTGTCTGATGTTCAGGAAGGGGCTGAGTTCTGGTTCAAGGCCTGACTGCATTCTTTACATTGGTAAGTGTTCTCTCCAGTATGAGTTCTGTGATGTTAAATAACGTTTGAGTGGTGGGTAAAGGCCTTGTCACATTCTTTTTTTTTTTTTTTTTTTTTTTTTTTAATTTACCTCCAAATTAGTTAGCATACAGTGCAACAATAATTTCAGGAGTAGATTTCTTAGTGCCCCTTCCCATTTAGCCCATTGCCCCTCCCAGGACCCCTCTAGTAACCCTCAGTTTGTTCTCCATATTTATGAGTCTCTTCTGTTTTGTCCCCCTCCCTGTTTTTATATTATTTTTGTTTCCATTCCCTTAGGTTCATCTATTTTGTCTCTTAAAGTCCTCATATGAGTGAAGTCATATGATATTTGTCTTTCTCTCTCACTAATTTCACTTAGCATAATACCCTCCAGTTCCATCCATGTAGTTGCAAATGGTATGATTTCATTCTTTTTGATTGCCAAGTAATACTCCATCGTGTATATATACCACATCTTCTTTATCCATTCATCTGTCAATGGACATTTGGGCTCTTTCCATACTTGGGCTATTGTTGATAGTGCTGCTATAAACATGGGGGTACATATGTCCTTTCGAAACAGCACAACAGTATACTGTGGATAAGTCCCTAGTAGTGCAATTGCTGGGTCGTAGGGTAGTTCTATTTATAGTTTTTTGAGGAAACTCCATACTGTTTTCTTTTTTTATTAAAAAGTTTTTTTTTATTAACGTTTATTTATTTTTGAGACAGAGAGAGACAGAGCATGAACGGGGGAGGGTCAGAGAGAGAGGGAGACACAGAACCCGAAACAGGCTTTAGGCTCTGAGCTGTCAGCATGGAGCCCGATGCGGGGATCGAACTCACAGATTATGAGATCATGACCTGAGCCAAAGTTGGACGCTTAACTGACTGAGCCACCCAGGCGCCCCGTCCATACTGTTTTCCAGAGTGGCTGCACCAGCTTGCATTCCCAGCCACATTTTTTACATTGGTAGAGATTCTCTCCAGTATGAATTCAGTGGTGATGAAAAAGAGTTGAGTGATGGACAAAGAGACGTATGTGGGGGTGATAAAATGCTCCCCTTCAGTAGGGAATTGTTTACTTCCTTTTTTTATTTCTATTTTTTAAATTATTTATTTATTTTTTATTATTATTTAAAAAAAAATTTAACATTTACTTATTTTTGAGACAGAGACAGAGCATGAACGGGGGAGAGGCAGAGAGAGAGGGAGACACAGAATCAGCAGGCTCCAGGCTCTGAGCCATCAGCCCAGAGCCTGACGTGGGGCTCGAACCCATGGACCACGAGATAGTGACCTGAGCTGAAGTCAGACGCTTAACCAACTGAGCCACCTAGGCGCCCCTCATTTTTTTTTTTTTTAACGTTTTTATTTTTGAGAGAGAGAGCACAAGCAAGGGAGGTCACAGAGACAGGGTGACACAGAATCTGAAGCAGGCTCCAGGCTTTGAGCTACCAGCACAGAGTCCCCAATGTGGGTTTTTAACCAACACAGTGTGAGATCATGACCTGAGCCAAAATCAGATGCTTAAGTGACTGAACTGCCCAGGCACCCCGGAAATTTGTATTTTCAAAAGTAATTGCCACACGACTTTGCAAAGTAAAGGTACTTTTTACATTCCTCTCAGCAACATAGACGATTTCTAATTCCTTAACATTTTTTGGATATTTGGTGTTATCTTTTTTTATTTTAGTCATTCCAGAAAATATTGAGTGGCTTCTCATTGTAAAATATGAAATGCTGTTACTACAGTTATCCTGGTGACTCAAAATGAAACTACTTAAATGTGTAAAGTTGAACAAAAGTCAAAATGGATGCATTCAAACATCAGTAGGCTTGATATTGAAATAACCTTTTTCCTCTCTACTGCAAAATTTCCCTCCTCCTTCTTAGCCTTTTTCTTGAGGAAGCCAGCACCACCTTGAAAACATGATGAACAAGACCAGCAGTGATGTGGGGAACAGAGGCAAAAGAAAAATTAAATTTTCCTACTACTTCCAGACCATTGACAAGTCCATGAAACAGGCAGAACGACCTTCCTCTGGGAGCTCAGCCACCTAGATGATGACTCTTTGGTAAGAAGAATGGGCCACCTTAGATTAACAGTATCCCAATCTCAAGGATCCTGTAAGTCTACATTAACATACAAAAATTCCCTTGGAAACTTCCTTTCTCTACCCCCCAAGATATATTTTGGCAGTCATACTCCAAACATCTGGCCCATGGATATACATTTGAAGGGTCTCATGACTGAGTTTTTTCTAAAAAGTAATGAATGACCTTTTCGTAGCAGTAGCTAGCCCCCTTAAGTTCCTGGAAACCTTGCTTCCAAAAATTCCTTAGAGACCTATGATGGAAGAAACAAAGGCAGATGGAAATGGTAGATAACATTAAACTTCCTTATAACTGGTAGCTCATTGGCAAGTAGTTGAGGCAGGCAGAGTCTACCATTTCTCCAGGAAGTCCCTACTGTCTTCATGCTTTGCTAGAGGGAAAAACCATTTTAGTTTAACAATAGCTAGGCCTCTAGTATCCTATGAATCTTTAGCATAGGACAATCCATTTGGGAACTTGCCCTTGACTTTACTTCCCTCAACTCCTAAGCATATAACCTGTCTCTCCTCAGGATCTGGGGAAACCCTTCTGCCCAGGGGTCCTGTCCTAGGGCTTTAATAAAACTACCCTTTTGCACCAAAGATGTCTCAGGAATTCTGTCTTGGCCTTTGGCTCTGGACCCCCACCCCCACTCCAAAACCCCATCAACTTACACTATCCCCAACTTGAAGTCCTATAATGAGTCACCTGTCACAACCTCAGTGCAGCTCTTTCTGCCCAAAGGACCTGTCCCCATGTTTTAATAAAACCATCTTTTGGCACTGAAGTTGTGTCAAGAATTCTTTTTTGGCTCTGAAGGCCAAAGCTTCAAACTACTTCAGTAGCACAAACACAATTCCTCTTGAAACCAGCTAGACCCTGTATTTCCCTACATAACCCCCCAGCCCTTCCCTCTGGGTGGCTTGCAGTCCTGAAGGCCCTAATGTGCTCCAGTCTCCTTTGCTTGACAAAGCAAGAAAGCTGTTGTTCCTCTTTACTCCCCACTATTTTTCTAATTATGTTTGGCTCTGAAGCACAGAGGTCAATTTCCACAACAGAATGTGTAGGAGAGGAAAACTTTTTTCTTGCTCCCTTCTCTATTCTTTGGCTGGTCTAGTAATTAAACTGACTTAAGACAGATTCACAAGACAAAAAAATTATTTCTTAATTAGGGGAACCTTAAAGATAGGAGTCTCAAAGATGATTGATGCTTATAACATGGGAACATTGAAGAAGGCAGTAGGAATTTAGAATTTCAGAGCAGGAGAAAGATATTCAATACAGAAGAAAGCAAAGAGCAACTGATTGTCACATACTGGTTTGCCACACCAGGCACCAACGTCTTATATAAACAGTTAATCTCTGGAATTAGCTCTCTTTCTGGTACAGTTGTCCCTCCTAATTTATTCTTGGTAACCATATCAGCCTCACAAAAGAAGGAACTCCTGGAGCACCTGGGTGGCTCCGTAGGTTAAGCATCAGACTCTTGATTTTGGCTCAAGTCATGATCTCCTGGTTGGTCTGTGAGTATGAGCCCCACATCATGCTCTGCACAGGTAGTCTGGAGCCTGTTTGAGATTCTTTCTCTCTGCTTTTCTCTCTGCCTCTCTCTGATTGAGCAGTCTCTGTCTCTCTCAAAATAAATACATAAATTTAAAACAGAAAAGGAAGTCCTTCATTTGCAGCAACAATAAACTTAGAGGGCCTTTTGTTTTTGTTTGTTTGTTTGTTTTTTAAGTTACATTGAAGCCATAATGCAGCCCCTCTAGCCAAGTAAGCAGTCTTTACGTTTTTTTTTGTTTGTTTGTTTTTAAATTTAATACTTTTTTCATCTTGAGAGAGAAAGAGATTGCAAGTTGGGGAGGGATAGAGGGAGAGAGACAGAATCCTGAGCAGGCTGTTTTCTGCCAGCATAGAGTCCAAGGGGGCTCAGGCTCCGGGAACTGTGAGATCATGACCTAAACCAAAACCATGAATCAGATGTATAACGGACTGCGCCACCCAGGTGCCCCAGGGATCATTAAGTTTTAGCATGCACCTGTGGCCTGCGTAATTGATTAACCAAATCTTTCTTTGTAGATGTGTATATCATGCATTGTTTCTTAGACTTTGGTCCCAAACCCTTTTGCCCAGCCTCCCCCTGTGGCACCAATACACAACATTCCAGCACCCAGTAATGTTTGTAGCTGCCTGAATTGGGTCTACACACAGTCAAGAGGTGTTACACATTACTGTCCTTCCCTTTTACTGCTTAACTGCCCTAAAGTGCCTTTAAAAATTTTTTGATCAGGCAGAAACCTTGAAGTTGGATTTTGGACAAGAGTCTGCTTGCTTCCAAGTGGCCAGCTTCCTAAAAAGAGCTCCTATTCCTTTTCAATGAAGCTCCTGTTGACTATTGGCTTTTCTACTGACTGGCTATCAAATGGGTGGTTAGGTCACAAAATTGTTGTGGAATCATTGGTCAGGAAAGAATTCTTGAGATGTTTTATGGTGCAACTTAGTAAGTTCTCTCAAGTGGCACATGGACAGGATCTGTGGGCAGAAAGAGCTGCACTTTGGCTGAATGAAGATGATGGTTATATACTTAGTGCTCAAGGGGGTGGGTCATGCAGGGAGTATTAGATCATAAATGTTGTTTTCAAATTTCCACTCCTGAAACTACAATTACAAGATTTCTCTGGTGCTTATCATTCAGTCCAATATTGATAATCAATCAGGTATAGATGCAGTCATGAGACACTTTAAGAATACAGCACCCAGGGGCAACTGGATGCCTCAGTCAGTTAAGCATACAACTTTGGATCAGGTCATCATGTTGCATTTCCTGAGTTTGAGCCTTGCTTTGGCCTCTGTGCTGACACCTCAGAATGTAGAGCCTGCTTTGTATTCTGTGTCTCCCTCTCTGTCTACCCCATCCCACTCATGCTCTCTCTCTCTCAAATTAAAAACAAAAAACATTAAAAGAATTTCTTAATCCTCGGGCTCCTGGGTAGCTCAGTCAGTTAAGCTTAAGACTTTGGCCCAGGGCATGATCTCATGGCCCAATGGTTTGAGCCCTGCTTAATGTTCTGTGCTGACAGCTCATGGCTTGGAGCTGGCTTTGAATTCTGTGTCTCCCTCTGTCTCTATCCCTCCCCCACTTGTGCATGTGCTCTCTCTCTGTCTCTCTCTCAAAAATAAATAATAATCATTAAAAGATTATTTTTTTTTAATGTCACATGGCAGACTCTATGTTGAAGGTGAAGAAGCCTCTTGGACAATGTTACAGGCAGGATCAGCAAGGTGTGTGCTGTGATTCCTCAAAGCACAAGTATCCCAGGTACATAACCCCACCATAGGTTGGGTCCACTATAGATGGATGGGTGACTCCAGGGATTCTGATTCTAGGTGACAGATACCTCCTTCCTGCCACTTAGTCCATGATTAGGGTAGTCACGTGCTCTGGGCTCTGTACCTGTTAGAAATTAGTGGGGTCACAATTCAGTAGTCAGAAGCAGCAAGTACAACTGCTTCAAACAGTCCACCCAATATTTAGCCAGAAAGCCCATGGTTTTCACAACCCTTGCTCTTCTGGAACTGATGCTGTCTGGGATCTGAGAATCATTCTTAGTACGATGAGAATTATATTAATCCTGTTGATTAAGCACTGTAGCACTGCTTCTCCTACATGTCAGTGCTCACTAGTTCTGTGTGCCTCCCCCTTCAATACTCCCTGCTTGGTAGGTGACTTTGTAGATAGTCTTGGACATAAGTTTACCTTATTCCTGTAATGCCAGCCTCCTGAACAAAGCAAATTTTCCTTTCCAATGGTAAAAATTGGTAATAGGATACCTCACTAAAATGGAGTCAGGGGATATGGCAGGAGATCTTTCTGCATACCACTGGTAGTCATCTGCAGACCCAATAGCAAGGGTTGGACTTGATCTTGCTCATGGATCCTACTTCTCTATTCCAGCTGAACGAACAGATGCCTTCCTGATGTTTAAAAAATACTTTGCTTCTGGGACACCTGCATGGTTCAGTCCGTTGAGTGTCTGACTTATGCTCAGGTCATGATCTCATGATTCGTCAGTTCAAGCCACCTGTCAGTCTCTTCTCTTGGAGCCTGCTTGGGATTCTCTTTCTCCCTTGCTCTCTGTCCCTCCCCTACAGGTGGCTGGTGTCTGTCTGTCTGTCTGTCTTTCTCAAAATAAATAATTTAAAATATATATATTTAAAAAAATACTTTCCTTCTGCCTGGATGTTTGTTCATAAATGAACTGACTTAGCTAGAAGTAATTTAGATCTTCTGTGGCCATTACTGGTTTCTTTGATCTTTCCCAAGTTATTGTTGTCAAAGATGACTTGCACGACGACCAAGGTACAAAGTTGACAAAACTGAATGGGATTCCTATCTTAATTGATGTTTTCCGGCTTCAAGCACTATCAGAAATGGAACATTGCCTCCTTCCTACATACAGTTTTCAAACAAAAAAGATAAGCAAACTATAATGACCAAAAAGAGCTTCTGTGACCTGTTCTTCCCCTTCCCCATCTACTTTGTCAACAGACACTCCAAAGCCACCTTGTGCTCAGGCCCCACCTCCAGTGCCATCTTCCTCTGTTCTCCCCTCACTTCCACTTTTTTTTTTCTTTTCCTCCACTTTCATTCTACCTTTTGCTGCACCTTCCTGTTCCCTTAAGTTCCATCTGCTTTCTTCTCTCCTGAACCTATTAAAACCTGCTCCTTTAAAGGTAAGTCCTTTGAGGAATTAGGTGGACCCATAGTTTCTTTTTTTATTATTTAATGTTAAAAAATTTCTTTTCTGGTTTTATTTCTGGGTTTATTATTTTTTTTCTTACGGAAAGAGTTTAATTTACATTTTTAATTTACATCCAAGTTCACCTATACTGCAATAATGACGTCAGGAGTAGATTCCTTAATGCCCCTTACCCATTTATCCCATCTAACCACACAAAACCCCTCCAGTAACCCTCTGTTCTCCATATTTATGAGTCTCTTCTGTTTTGTCCCCCTCCCTGTTTTTATATTATTTTTGCATCCTTTCCCTTATGTTCATCTGTTTTGTATATTAAATTCCTCATATGAATGAATTCATATGGTACTTGTCTTTCTGTGACTGGCTCATCTCACTTAGCATAATACCCTCTAGTTCCATCCACATAGTTGCAAATGGCAAGATTTAATTCTTTTGATTGCCAACTAATGTTCAATTGTATAGATATACCACATCTTCTTTATCCATTCATCCATCAATGGACATTTGGGCTCTTTCCATACTTTGGCTATTGTTGATAGTGCTGCTGTAAACATGGGGGTGCATGTGTTCCTTCGAAACAGCATACCTCAAAACAGCATACCTTGGCTAAATACCTACTAGTGCAATTGCTGGGTGGTAGGGTAATTCTATTTTTAATCTTTTGAGGAACCTCCATACTGTTTTCCAGAGTGGCTACACCAGCTTCCTTTCCTACCAACAGTGCAAAAGAGATCCTTTTTCTTGGTATCCTTGCCAATATCTCTTATGTGCTGAGTTGTTAATGTTAGCCATTCTGACAGGTGTAAGGTGATGTGTTATTGTGGCTTTGATTTGTATTTCCCTGATGATGAGTGATGTTGACCATTTTTTCATGTGTCGGTTGGCCATCTGGATGTCTTCTTTGCAGAAGTGTCTATTTATGTCTTTTGTCCATTTCTATACTGGGTTATATGTTTTTTGGATGTTGAGTTTGATGTGTTCTTTATAGATGTTAGATATTAACCCTTTATCTGATATGTCATTTGCAAATATCTTCTCCCATTCCATTGGTTGCCTTTTAGCTTTGTTCATTGTTTCTTTCACTGTGCAGAAGCTTTTTATTTTGATGAGGTCCCAGGGCTCCTGGGTGGCTCAGTTGGTTAAGCGTCCGACTTCAGCTCAGGTCACGATCTCACCATCCATGAGTTCGAGCCCCACGTTGGGCTCTGTGCTGATGGCTCAGAGCCTGGAGCCTGCTTCCAATTCTGTGTCTCCCTCTCTCTCTCTGCCCCTCCCCCGTTCATGCTCTGTCTCTCTTTGTCTCAAAAATAAATAAACGTTAAAAAAATTTAAAAAGTATTTTGATGAGGTCCCAATAGTTCATTTTTGCTTTTGTTTCCCTTGCCTCCAGAAACGTGTTGAATAAGAAGTTGCTGCAGCCAAGGTCAAAGGGGTTTTTGCCTGCTTTGTCCTCAAGGATGTTGATGGCTTCCCATGTTACATTTAGGTCTTTCAACCATTTTGAGTTTGTTTGTGTGTGTGGTGTAAAAAGTGATCCAGGTTCATTTTTCTGCATGTCACTGTCCAGTTCTCCCAGCACCATTTGCTGAAGAGACTGTCTTTATTCCATTGGATATTCTGTACTGGTTTGTCAAAGATTAGTTGGTAATATGTTTGTGGGTCCTTTTCTGGGTTCTCAGTATTGGCTACTTCTTAGATTTTAATTTCCACTCCTTGTTATTGTATCAATAATAGTTGGAAGTGGAGGTTTTTTTTTTCTTTCTTTTTAGTGAATGCTTTTTAAATAAATATCGATGATTTATTCAGGATTGTGTTGGTTAACATTTCTTTTATTCTTGTTAGACAATTCTGTAACCATTCTTCATTTTGTCTGATAGGCTCCACCACATTAATTAAATTTGTTTTTGTTTTTTATCTATGTTTTCTGCTTGTGGATAACAATTTTAAACTCAGTACATTTTACAACAGTTTAAGGTTTAGTTCAAATAGGAATCACCCATATGTCAATTGCCAATAAATTACTTGTATATTTGTCTATATTAATATTACCCATACATTTTTTGCTTATGATTTACCTTGTTTCTTTTCTTGGTTAGTGATCAGTGGTTGTTTTATCCCGTTTGGGTGAATAGTTATAGTAGAACTAAGGTCATAATCTATTTCTGTATGGAAGTATATTCCCATTGTATGAGAAATGCTGTCTTAAATAGAAGGTAATATTTTAAAACTCATAACTGTGTATCAACTTTAAGTTTTATATTTTACTCTTAATTGTGGTTGAAACATATGCTATAAAATTTACCATTCTGACCATTTTAAACTGTAGCGTTAGGTATACTTATGTTGTTGCAAAACCAATCTCTGGAATTTTCTCATCTTGCAAAACTGCAACTCAGTGCCTCTTAAACAACCACTTCCACGTTTGTATCTATTCTCAGCCCCAACTACATTTTCTGTCTCCCTCCTTCTGTCTCTTTTTTCCTTCCTTTATTCATAAGGTTCACTACATTACATTAGTCGGGTAAGTGAAATCAGTGTATCCGTCTCTGTGACTCATTGATTTCACTGAGCATAATGTCATCCCATTTTAGCCACGTTGTATAATATGATGAGATAGGTTCTTTCAAAGCTGAATATTCTTCCATTGTGTGTATATGGTGGTTTTTCTTTACCCATTCATGCACCTGTGAACATTCCTATTGCTTTCCTTATTATTGGGTTTTCTGAATAATGCTGCTAGCAATCTACTTGTGCACATGTCTTTGCAGAACCTATTTTGAATTCTTCTGATTTTATACCCACAAGTGGGATGCTGGATTTTATAATATTATTTAATTTTTTTTGACAAAACTTCATCTTGTTTTCCAGTGTAGTTGCACCATTTGTGTTTACTCTAGCAGTGTGTAAGTGTTCCAGTCTGTCCACATCCTTTGCAACATATGTTTGTTTAATAGTCCAAAGTAAACTGGTGTAATGTGATAACTCACTGTGGTCAGATTTATATTTTCCTAAGGAATAATGGTTTTGAGTATCTTTCATATGGTTGACCACTTGTATATCTTCACTGGATGATGCTCATTCTATCCTTTCTCCAAATTTAAATCGTGTTATTTGCTTTCTGGTTGTTGATGAACGAGTTTTTTATTGTGGATATTACCTCCTTCTGCTCTAAGTGCTCTGCAAAAAATTTCCTTCCATTTCACAGGTTGCCTATTCATTCCTCTGTTTCCTTAGAATTACTTTGTCTGAATTCCATATGTTTGAGTATATTGTGTGTCATTTCACTTGGCTCAAGAAATTTTCTGGTCGTTTTGTTCAATATCTGACTGTTCAAGAGCATATTGTTAAGCTTTCAAATGTTTGTGGAATTTACAATTTTCCATCTGCTCTTAAAACTTAGTTTCATTCCATGGTGGACAAGAAACATTCTTATATGATGTCAATCTTCCCAAATGTCTTAAGACTTGTTTTGTAAACTAGCACAGTATCTATACAGGATGATGATCCGTGTGTAATTGACAAGATTGTGTATTCTGCTCTTCCTTGGTGGAACTGTCTCTTGATGTTTATTATGTGTAATTGGTATGTAATGTTGCTTAAGTGCACTTCTTACTGGAATGCAATTCGGTCTTTCTATCCAGTTAAACTGTAGTGTTGACCTCTGCTACTCTTATGATGCTGTTTACTTCTTGCTTCAATTCCGTCATGTGTGCTTCACATATATGGGATCCTTGACGCTAGGCGCACACATAAATATAATTGTTATAGTGCCCTGGTAATTTCATGACTTTATATAATGCCCTTTTTCTCTTGTTGACACTTTTTGACACTTAATGTGTATTTGTTTGATAACAGTATGGCCACCTATGCCTTCTTTTGGCTCCCATTTGCATGGAATGTCTGTTGACACACTTTTACTTGCATTCTATGTGTGTCCTTAAATCTACTGTGAGTCTCTTATACACAGGAGACTGTAGGGTTTTGTTGTTAACTCACTGCACCAGTCTATGCTTTTTGATTGGAGGACTTGAATCCCTTTACAATCAATGTATTACTGAAAGGGAACCACTACTGCTACCAACTTTGTATAGTTTTCTGTATTTGTTGTGGCTATTTTATGCCACTTCCTCGCTGTTCCTGTGTCCCATTATGTTTTTATGGTGTTTGTAATGACATGCTTTGATACCATTCTCCTATCCTTTCTATGTCTTCTATAGGCATTTTATATGTGGTTTCCATGAGAATGACTGAAAACCTCTCACACATGCCATGTCCACCACTGCACCCCCTTTGTCTTACGGATATCCCAAATTCTGTCTTTTATTTTGCATACACTATGATATGGATACGTGATTTTTATACTTTTAAATTTTTTAATACTCTGTCACAGAAATAAAAGTGATTTGTGGTACCTTATTACAAACGACGGATTTCTCTATTTGTTTAAGTATTTCCATCAAGCAGAGAGTTTTATATGTTCCTTTTGTGTCAGTTACTTCTACACTCTTTGTACTTTAACCAGAATTTCCCTGTAATTTTTCCTGTAGACTTTCCTGGTAAACTTGTAAGGGTTTGTCTTCATTTCTAGGAAATGAAAGGGAATGTGTTCATTTCTCCATTTTTGAAGGACGGTGTTACCAGTTACAATATTGTTGGTTGATATTTTTCGGTATTTTAGTACTTGAGTGTATCATCCTATGCCTACTTCCTATAGGATGTATTGAGAAACCACTACTAACTTACAGTGGATCTGCTGCACAAGATAAGTTGTTTTTCTCCTAGTGTTTCAAAGTTTTGTGTTCACCTGTGATTTATGATAGGTTAATTACAGTGTGTCACTGTGTTTATGTCTCGGCACTTATCCTGTGTAATAATTCACTGAGCTTCTTGTATGTTTGTTTCTTTCCACCAATGTGGGAATTATGAGCCATTAGTTTTTCATGTAAGCTTTCTGTCCCCTTTGACTCTCCTCTCATATGGGGTGCCCTTAATGTGTATGTTGGTTCACTTCTTGGTGTCCCCTAAGTCCATTGGACTCTGTCCTATTCCAATGTTAATTTGTTCCCTCAGTGGGTAATTGAAAACAAGAGGCCTTTAAGTTGTCTGATTCCTTTTTCTGCGTGATCAAATCTTTTCTTAACCCATTACTATTTTTTTTCTTCTTTAAAAAATTAAAATATATATATGTACGGAATCTCTACACCCAACATGGGGCTCAAACCAAGAACCCTGAGAGGAAGAGTTGCATGCTTTACCAACCAAGCCAGCCAAGCACTGCCACCCCTTCTACAGGTTTTCAAAATGTACTTAATGGTACTCTTTAACTCCTAAATTTTGTTGCAATTTTTTGATACTTGCTGTCAGTTTGAATTTTTATTTTGGCCATACATAGTTTTCCTGATATCATTTAGTTCCCCATGTGTTCTCTCTTCTTCCTCCATGAGCCTGATTATGATGATTCATATATGTGATTTTATATATGTGATTTCCTACAGTGTGTATTTTGCTGTGTGGGGCTCATTTAACTTAAAATGTCCTCTAGGATTATTCTGTTGCTGCAAAGAGAAAGATTTACCTCTTTCTGAGGCTTTTAGACAAACCACAAATTAGATGAGGGACCTCTACATGGAAAAGAGCTAATACCAGATGGGAACTTTTTATAAAGCATTACCTGCCCAGCATGGCAAACATTGGTTTGCCAAACATTTACTGTTTCCTTTTTCCTGTGAATGCACTTCCCCCTTTTTGAAATTCTAAATCCTACCCCTTCTCCTTAAGACCCAATGGAATGTAAGCATCACCTGCCTGACCTTGATCCTCATATCATTGATGTTCCTCTAATTAAATAGTTTTCTCTTGTGGAACTGTCTCGTGTCAGTTTAATTATTAGAACCACCAAAGAATTGAGAAAAGATGAAGAAAAATGTTTTCCTCTCCTACACATTCATTCTCTTGTTGAAAACTGACGTGTGTACTTCAGAGCCAAAATACACTGTGAAGACAGAGTTTGGGATAAAGGGGAACAATAGCTTTCTTGCTTTGACAGGTGAAGGAGGCTGTAGCAGGTTAGGGTCTTGAGAACTACAAGCCCACCCAGAGGAGGGGGCTGGGGGTTGTAGGGAAATAAAGGATTCATCCGGGTTCAACAGTTATTGTGTTTGCCCTGCCATCCTTGTTCATGTTTTCAGTGTGGTCCTTGGTGTCTCATTTAAAAAAAAAAAAAAAAAAGGGTAAGAGGGGCTCCTGGGTGGCTCAGTCATTTAGGCATCCCACTTTGGCTCAGGTCATGAACTCACAACTTGTGAGTTCAAGCCCCACTTCGGGCTCTCTGCTGTGAGTGTGGAGCCTGTGTCAGATCCTCAGTCTCCTTCTACTCTTCCCCCACTCCTGTGTCTCTCTCTCTCTGTCCCTCCCCCTCCCTCCCTCCCTCCCTCCCTCTCTCTCTCTCTCTCTCTCAAAAATTAAAAAAAAAAAAAATTAAGGCTAAGAAGAGATGAGTCGAGGTTTACCCAAGGGAAGAAAAAGGTTACTTGGTTAAAAGTCAAGCCTCGCTGATGGTTTAATGCCGCCAGTTTTATTTTGTTCAACTTTATACTTTTAAACGATTTCTGTTTCAGCCACCAGGGCAACAGTATTAAGACCACTTGATATTTACTGTGAGAAACCACTCAATATTTTCTAGAATAGCTTAAAAAGAAAATAGTGTAACACCAAATGTCAATGAAAATAATGAACAATTCGAATTATCGCATGTGGCCAATGGGAGTTTGAAAAGTACGTCCTATTTGGATAATTATTTGGGGATTGATGTGGCAAACAAAGGCTGAAGGAAATGGCAGATAAAATTAAATTTCCTTATAACCTGCAGCCCATTGACAACTACTTGAGGCAAGCAGAGTAAAAGTTTGGCCAGGAATTCCTTACTGTCTTAATGCTAATACTTTGCTAGAGGGAAAAACAACTTTAGCTTGACAATAGCTAGGTCTCCATATCCTGTGAGTTTTCTTTCGCATATGGAAATCTCTTTGAAAACTTCACCTTGACTTTGCCTCCCCTGATTCCCAAGTATATACTCAGGGTCTCTTCAGGGTCCTGGGACAGCTCTCCTTAACCTTGGGTCCTGTCCCCATATTAAACAAATCCTCTGGGTGCACCAAAGATGTCTTCAAGAATTCTTTCTTGGCCCTCAGCTCTGGACCACCCCACTATCACCCCAAACTTCCTCATTCACATATATCAGGGAAAGCTCCATTTGTAAAGGTGTCTCCTTCTGTGAAGCAGAAAGAAAGAGAATGTGTAAATTTACAGAAACTGATCAGTGGAGAAGGCATGGATTTAAATCTGGACACTAACCATACGTATGGTTACTGTGTTTTGCTTGCTCACTTCCCAAATGCTTCCCAATAGGATCGTGTGTGGAGTTTGCATTAATAATCATTGCTGCTACCCTCCCCCTCAGATTTCCTCAACTGGTGTGGGTGGAAACAACAGTGTTGTTTTAGTGAAGTGCTCCAGGGGATTCTGTTAGGGGATTTTTTACATCAATACCCAGGATTCAGGGACTTGTTTTCTCACCAATTCAAAGAATAAAGAGGTGGACACAAAATAAGCAACAGGCAAAAGTTTATCAGAGTGTAAGAGAGGAAGACTGGTAGGAAAGCTCTGTTTACAGAGGGGGGGCATTGGAATGTGAATACCAGTGACAATAAGGGCCTTTGTGGTATAAGGTTCTAGTCTCTCCCCCCTTCCCTTCCCCCCTGTTCCTTCTCAAGTCCTACACTTACTGGATTAACAACTCCAGGTGCTGGGCTGTCCCTTCCTGATTGGCTCATTTCCGTTGCAGGAGGGGTGGTCTATGGCCTTATTGCTCCTTGTGGGTTTTAAGTTTTATCATCTACTACTAGTTTTTAGTTAGGTCTTTAGTCAAATTCCTGAGGGGGAGTAGGTGGTGTCTGTTACATTCTTAAGAGGAACGTTACAGCTGAGGGGGTTTGCTGTAGTCAGACATTCCCAGCATTGTTCCAAAATGTGTTTTCCCCACCGAGGGGCCTCAGGTCCTAATGGTTCCCTTTCTCCCTACTGAATCCTATCTTTTCCTATCAAAATGTGAAGGGAAGCCAGAGTTAAGCAGAAAAGCTTCCTATTAATTTATTAGAGTTGAGTGCAGGCTTTGGCTCAAGGGTCTCCTGTACAGGAGTTG